>NW_027531937.1:218322-308011 GCF_008692635.1 Crocuta crocuta
GGGGCTCGGATCGCCTTAGCTGCTGCTCCTTTGTTCTCCCCAGAGAAGTTTCTTCGACAGAAGCTGGGGAGTTAGGCTCGGCTCTCCCTTGCTGTTAGTGCTGCCTTTAAAAGAATCTGGTTTCATGGGGGGAGAAATGAAACTTTCCAAGTGGAGCTGGTTTTTCTTGGGATGTGACATTTGTGCCAGGAGGGAGAGTGGCGCGTCGGCCGATGACAGCCGAGCGGAGCGGGGAGCCCTGAGCTGGGGCAGGGGCCGAATGCGCTCCGGAGGCTGCCGGGCTGGAGGACGAGGCGGCGGAACGCACGACGCCGCGCGCGCCCTCCGCCGGGGCCCCCGCCTCGTGCGCTGAGCTCCCAGCGCGGTTTCCAAGTTTCCCCCTTAGGAGCCCAGGCGGAGACTCGCGGCTCCCGGCCCGCAGCTCCCGCGCCGCGCCGCGCCACGCCCTGCTCTGCGGTGTCTGGATTGGTGGCTGGCTTTCCCTTTCCATTTTTGTTTGAAGGTTTTTTGCTATTTTGGCTTGGGCGTTGGTTTACTGTCTTCAGATGGCGAGTGCTATGAAAAATGCCCGGCTGGTGTACGGATCACCTGGACTGGGACTTGAGTAGACGGGCGCCCTGATCGTGCGGCCTCCTGAGGCTTTGCGGTTGGGACCGAACATTTTGTGCCCTTGGTCCCTCATCTTTGCTCAGCCCTGATAAAGTGCGGACGTGGTTGCCCATTTCCTCTTTCGAGGCATGAGGCATGTTACGAGAATCGAGCTTTCGAACTGCCTATGCAGTCCTTGGTGATGGCGTCGGTAGGGGGCCAGGAGAGCCAGTTGTGTTACGCGAAGATGCTTTGGAACACCCCAAACAATAATATTACTTGCCATAAGCGAGTAAAACCAGAATAGAGGAATATTAATAGCTACTATTCCAAAAAACTTCCTTCCTTTTCGGGAAGTGAAAAGTCAAGGCTTGAAATGTTGAACAGTCATGGGTCCCTTCCAAACTGACTTAAGATTTCCCCTGACTGCCCCCCGCTGCTGACTGCCCCCCCACTGCTGACTGCCCCCCCACTGCTGACTGCCCCCCCACTGCTGACTGCCCCCCCACTGCTGACTGCCCCCCCACTGCTGACTGCCCCCCCACTGCTGACTGCCCCCCCACTGCTGACTGCCCCCCCACTGCTGACTGCCCCCCCACTGCTGACTGCCCCCCCACTGCTGACTGCCCCCCCACTGCTGACTGCCCCCCCACTGCTGACTGCCCCCCCACTGCTGACTGCCCCCCCACTGCTGACTGCCCCCCCACTGCTGACTGCCCCCCCACTGCTGACTGCCCCCCCACTGCTGACTGCCCCCCCACTGCTGACTGCCCCCCCACTGCTGACTGCCCCCCCACTGCTGACTGCCCCCCCACTGCTGACTGCCCCCCCACTGCTGACTGCCCCCCCACTGCTGACTGCCCCCCCACTGCTGACTGCCCCCCCACTGCTGACTGCCCCCCCACTGCTGACTGCCCCCCCACTGCTGACTGCCCCCCCACTGCTGACTGCCCCCCCACTGCTGACTGCCCCCCCACTGCTGACTGCCCCCCCACTGCTGACTGCCCCCCCACTGCTGACTGCCCCCCCACTGCTGACTGCCCCCCCACTGCTGACTGCCCCCCCACTGCTGACTGCCCCCCCACTGCTGACTGCCCCCCCACTGCTGACTGCCCCCCCACTGCTGACTGCCCCCCCACTGCTGACTGCCCCCCCACTGCTGACTGCCCCCCCACTGCTGACTGCCCCCCCACTGCTGACTGCCCCCCCACTGCTGACTGCCCCCCCACTGCTGACTGCCCCCCCACTGCTGACTGCCCCCCCACTGCTGACTGCCCCCCCACTGCTGACTGCCCCCCCACTGCTGACTGCCCCCCCACTGCTGACTGCCCCCCCACTGCTGACTGCCCCCCCACTGCTGACTGCCCCCCCACTGCTGACTGCCCCCCCACTGCTGACTGCCCCCCCACTGCTGACTGCCCCCCCACTGCTGACTGCCCCCCCACTGCTGACTGCCCCCCCACTGCTGACTGCCCCCCCACTGCTGACTGCCCCCCCACTGCTGACTGCCCCCCCACTGCTGACTGCCCCCCCACTGCTGACTGCCCCCCCACTGCTGACTGCCCCCCCACTGCTGACTGCCCCCCCACTGCTGACTGCCCCCCCACTGCTGACTGCCCCCCCACTGCTGACTGCCCCCCCACTGCTGACTGCCCCCCCACTGCTGACTGCCCCCCCACTGCTGACTGCCCCCCCACTGCTGACTGCCCCCCCACTGCTGACTGCCCCCCCACTGCTGACTGCCCCCCCACTGCTGACTGCCCCCCCACTGCTGACTGCCCCCCCACTGCTGACTGCCCCCCCACTGCTGACTGCCCCCCCACTGCTGACTGCCCCCCCACTGCTGACTGCCCCCCCACTGCTGACTGCCCCCCCACTGCTGACTGCCCCCCCACTGCTGACTGCCCCCCACTCCTGGCTGTCTCCCACTCCTGGATGCCCCCCCCCACTGCTGACTGACCCACCCATTGCTGGCTGCCCACCACTGCTGGACCCCAGTGGCTCCCTGCAGATGTTAGACCCAGGGTAAGGATTAAGGGAGCTCTCTGGATTGCAAGTTCTAGACCAATGTGGTGTTCTGAGCATCGTAGTGCATCTACTGTGAGCATTCTTTGTGGGAATTGTATGGTAACAATATTTGAATACAATTTGAACTGTTTTGCAGAGGAGTAAAGGGTTGGAAACCACTGATTTGACCAGAGTGAAGAGGAGGAAGACTAGAGCAGAGGTTTTAGAGATGCCTCTACCCTCCCTGGTGGGGTCTGGGGGGATGATTAGGTTTTATTTATTTATTTATTTATTTTTTTAATAGTTTATTGTCAAATTAGTTTCCACGATGATTAGTTTTTAGATGGGTAAGTTTGGCTTTTGTGAGGTACAGTTCTCAAGATAAATAAGGAAACCTGGTACACTCTGCAAGGGGACAGGAGGGCGAGAAGGTGCTACACTTAAAATTCATTCTCCCTCCTTCTTCTTTTTAAAATGCACAGAAGTCTTGGTCTTTTAGGTTCTATGCTGATGGTGGAGAGTGAAGAATACTAATGTACCAAAGAGCATGTGGAGATCAAAGCATTTAAAAATACATCTTTTCATGGAAGCTAATGGAGGACTTTCAGTTTAAATGAGATTTAAAAGTGCTGTTGTTAAGAAAAGCACATGAATGCAGAAATGTGAGTAATTTTATGGGAAGGCATTCTCCTGATTAGACTTGAGAGTGTCTGCCCTTGGCCAGTGAGTCCGGAGGCTTCTGTGGGTAGAGCTATACTTTTCTTTTTTTTTTTTTTTTTNACCCAGGGCCTGGGGGAAAGATGGCCGAACTAATTGAAATTGGAAGGCAGCCTGGCTGGCGAGTGTTCCGCTGGAAAGCACAGCCCCTAGGTACCAGTGTTGTTTTTCTACATAGTAATTTGTGGAACTGCTTTGAAAATGATAAAGTACTGTCTAAGGCTTTTAAAAAAAAATTAACGACTTCTGAAATAAGGGACTTGCTAGTGAAAATTGTAAAAATCTGAAAGATTTTCCAGGCCAATCAAATAAAAGGAAGTTAACGCTGTAATAAGACCTGTTAGTCGTTCTGATATGCAAATTTCTCCCAAAGTAGCATCCCCCCCACCCCCCAACGCCCCAGTGCTATCTGCATTTCAAATGCATATGGAAGCAGCTCGGGTCAGGAAATTCTCTAGCGCTTTGAATAATTTTTCTTCTCCCATTTTTTTTCATTAATTTCGGTAGGCTCTTGTGTCCCAGAATTCACTAGGCAATAGAATACTTGAAAAGCAAAGGGGTGCTTTGGAGGTCAATCGAAAGGACATCTTTAATTACAAGGTTTGTTGGAATATAGTCCGAGGTCGTTGAGGTTTTTGTTTGCTAAGTGATTTAAAAAAAATTTTTTTTTTATTTTGTTGGTTTGACTTTGTTTTGTCTTGGAAGAAAGGCAGAATTTAAATCTTGGCCGTCGTGGGTAGGTGAGTACAGTAGTTTTGCTGAAGGAAGCCACGCCTGGGCTTGTGTGTTGGCACAGCGCCGCGTTCTCTAAATTGTGAGGCCCTGGGCCTCTGTACTTGTGAAACAGGGCCTGTTCGTTCATTCCAGGGCAGGACTCCTGCTTCCCCAAAGGGGTTCTTCACACATCAGGTGTTTTTTTCCTTTTATTTTTTTCCCCTATTAATTGTATCAGGGGGATGGGGAAGTAGCTCTAAGGTGTTAGGAAATGTATCCCTCTTAAAACTCTGGACGATTAGATTTAACTTTTCAAAAAAATGAAGTCACATAGTCCTACTGTGTGCATTTAA
The DNA here is from genome assembly GCF_008692635.1 of Crocuta crocuta. NCBI lineage: Eukaryota > Metazoa > Chordata > Mammalia > Carnivora > Hyaenidae > Crocuta > Crocuta crocuta. Next base: position 222,702 of record NW_027531937.1, read on the forward strand.
GTCTGTGTTTGGGATCTCACTGGCCAGTCGTGAAGCTATATTCACCTCTTTTTCATTTGTTTTGTTTTAAGTAAAATGTCCATAGTTTACTTTTTTAAAAAAACATGTCACTTTGAAATGATTATAGCTTTATGGGAAGTTGCAAAAATGGTAGAGAGGTCCTGTGTACTCTTCACCCATTTACCCCCATTGGTAGCATCTTACATAACCACAGTACAATAGAACCAGGAAGTTGACATTGGTACAATCCAGAGTGTGGACAGATTTCACTGGTTTTACACGCACACATTTGTGTTCGCACATATATCCCTCTACGCAGTTTTTTTCACATGTGTAGATTCCGGTAACCACCGTCACAGTCAAGATACAGAACTATTCCATCACCTCAAGGCTGTTCCTTATGCTACTCTTTCATAGTAACATCCACTCTTCCCTCCCCTCACCCATCTCTAAACCCTGGTAACCACTAATCTCTTCTCCATCTCTATCATTTTGAGAATATTACAGAAGTAAAATCATGTGGGGAGCGCCTGGGTGGCTTATTCAGTTGGTTATCTGACTCCTGATTTTGGCTCATATCATGATCCCAAAATGGGATTGAGCCCCATGTTGGGCTCCACACTGAGCATGGAGCCTGCTTGGGATTCTCTCTCTCTCTCTTTCTCTTTCGCTGTCTCTCTCTCTCTCTGCCCTTCTCCCCTGCCTCTGCTCTCTTTCTTACTCTCTAAAAAAGAAAAACATAAGTTAAATAAAATCATGTGGTATATGGCCTTTTGAAATTAGCTTTTTCACTTAACAGAACACCCTTGAGATCTACTCAAGCTGTCACATTATCAATAGTCTGTTCCTTTTTATTGCTGAGTAGTATCCCATGGTATGGTTATACCACAGCTTGCTTAACCACTTACTGAAAGACATTTGGGTTGCTTCCAGTTTTGGGCTCTTACAATGGAAGTTGCTGTGAACATGTATGTACTGGGTTTTGTACAGACATGTTTTCCTTCCTGTGGGATCAATGCCCAGGAGCGTGATTTCTGGATTTTGAATGGTTAAGTGTATATTTTGTGTTTTAAGAAATTGCCGAACTGTTTTCCAGATTGGCCATACAATTTTACATTCCCACCAGCCATGTAGGAGAGATCGGGTCCCTCTGCAACTTCACCAGCACTGGTTTATTATTTTAGCCGTCCCAATAAGTGTTCTAGTCTCTTCCTGGTTTTATCTGCATTCCCTAATAGCTTATGATGTCGAACATTTTTTCTTTTCATGTGTTTATTTCCCATCTGTATCTCCTCTTTGGTAAGATGTCTGTTCATGTCTTCTTGCTCCTGTCCTTAACTGGATTGGTTGTTTTTATAGTTGAGCTTTGAGAGTTCTTCATATATTCTAAAAATGAGTCCTTTGTCAGTTATATGGCTTGTATATATATATATATTTTTTTTTTTCCAGTGTGTAGTTTGCCTTTTTTTATCTTTTTAACAGGATCTTTTGTAGGGCAAAAGTTTTTAATTTTGATGAAGTCCAATGTATTTTTTGTTTGTTTGCTTTTTCCTTCTACGGGTTATGCTTTTGGTATCAAATCTAAGAACATTTTGCCCAGGCCTACATCCCAAAGATTTTCTCTAGCGTTTTCTTTTTTAAGTTTCATAGTTTTACATCTTATATTTAAATTGTAGTTTACTTTTACCATCTCATAAGAACTTGGCTGTCTTGCTACAGATCTTGAGAACCGTCCCTTAGGTGTCTATTATGTATTTACTGCCCTAGAAGCACACAGTTGAATCAGTCATGTTCCCACTCTTAAGAGCTCACCCCTTGGTGGGATCACTGTGTGGACATTTCCATGTATTATGTACAGTAAAAGAGATAAGGATGCTGTACTGTGGAGCAATGAGCAGAGAGGGCTTGCTTTGATCAGGTGGTCAGGGCTTTCCTGGGCATGTTGCCCAGGCATGGTGGGAATAAAATTGATTCTTGCCTTTGATCCAGCTTTTGGATGTCTGTGTTGCCATGAATTCTTCAGTGTGAGTTATCCTGGTTCTTGACCACATGCTTAAAGGACTTGGGGTAAACTTGGGGTTGAGGGCTATTTTGAACTGTACGTGGCATAATAGCTTAAAAAAATGATAAAGATCCAGTACTTAAAACTCACTAACATAAAGAGTCTGAATGAAATTAAACAGCCTCAAAATTAGAATGTGTCACAATGAAAAAAGAGGTAGTGTTTTGGATTGTTTAGGAACAGTAGACCTGGCTTGCCTCCTCAGCCCCACTTCCTCCTTGCTGTGTTATCTCAGGGCATTTGACCTGTTAAAGCCTCAGGGATGAAATGGAAACAGTTGCCTCTTGGAATTGCAGGAGGGCGAAGAAAAACAGTGCCGATATACAATGCTGGGCACACTGAAAGCATTCAGTAAATACTTGCTGCTGGTATTATTATTATTATTATTATTATCATTATTACTACAGACCAATGGCTTTATGATGCTGTGTGTATTTTCATCTATCTCCATTCTCTGAGAAACTGGAACCCCAGTTCTTACAGAAACTTACCTTTTCACAGTTGGGGACATTACATCATGTACCAAATATTATTTATCAAATGAGGTTAGAAGTTAGGGTACTCTCCGCACAATCTAGTACTGGCTATAAAATAAACCTTTTTCTCCTGGCTGTAAACCCAGATTTTCTGAGTAAAAAAGAGTTTCCTCTCTGCCCCAGCCACAGGAGGCTGGAGGTCTGTGTACGGAGTTTACAGAGCCTGTTAGCCGAGGTGTACAGTAGGTCAGGGCTGATGTCACCAGGATGCTTCACAACCAGCAGTTTCCTTTCCGCTCCCTTGATGACCGAGTTGTTTGTGGCCCAGAGGAAATGGAATGGACCTTAGACGCCTACTTCTAGAGCAGTGCCTGTGAAATGGGGGTGAACGTCAGCCTCACCAACATGATGGCGTGTTTGAACAAAACAGACCGTGAGCCCCGCCCCCAAAGTTTTGTTTCAGTTAGTTCTTAAGGGGCCAGAGAATTTAAATTCCTAACAAGCTTCCAAGTGATGTTGTTCCTGCTGGTCCTGGGACCATACTTTGGGAACTAGTATTTTAGAGCATAGTCTCCTTTTCATTGGACCTCGACTGAGGTGCTTAACTCTTTAGAACCGCGTGTGTTCATGTTTAAACGAAGGAGACTGAGATCGATTGATTTCTAATTTTTTAAAATGTTTTATTTATTTCTGAGAGGGAGACAGCATGAGCAGGGGAGGGTCAGAGAGAGAGGGAGACCCAGAATCTGAGACAGGCTCCAGTCTCTGAGCTGTCAGCACAGAGCCCGACGCGGGGCTGGAACCCACGAACCTTGAGATCATGACCTGAGCCTAAGTCGAACGCTTAACCCACTGAGCCACCCAGCCGTCCTGAGATCGATTGATTTCTAAGGTGACGAGTAGATCTGCATAACCAAGTGCTCAGTTCTAATCACTCTTCTACACCTTCCCCATTTCCAACGCTGACTTTTCCTTTCTCTCGATTGGCTTTTATCCCCCTCAGTCCTTGGGAGATAGCCTGAGGTAAGGTGTGTGGTTACTATACACAAGCCATATTGCCTTGGCGAAGTCGCTTAACCTCTGTAAGATGAATGTGCTGACTCAGTACTTCCAGCATAAGGTAATTGTGAGGCTCCAGTGAGATAATGCATGTGAAAGGACTAAATACAAGGTAGAGCATGGTGCAAAATTCATTTATTATTTTGAGCATCCTTGATTGCCCTTTAGGACAGTATCCTTGGACTTGGGGATGGACTGCTTCTCTTGATGCTGAATTTCACACTGCTGCTGGGGGGCTTGTAAAGTCTGCATGAAATCTGCAGGGCCTTCATGGAGAGGTTCCCACAGTAAATGGAGGGTTGTGGTAGGGTCTCTGAGCGCTTTCCAAATAGATATTTGATGTGTGGATATGGTAATGACCAAGGAAGACTTGAGTGCTGGAAAATAGCTTGAATACTTGCTGGACTGTTCAGAGTCCACTTCCTCACAGCAGAGAAATATAATTCCATGAAATTTTTTCCAGGCATCTTTGCAAGATGTGATCTATCCAAAGTTTTTTTTTTGTTTGCTTTTTGTTTTTTTTTTTTCTGGTGGGGGCGGGGATAGGGAGGGTCAGAGAGAGAGAGAGAGAGGGAGAGAAAATCTTAAGCAGCCTCCATGCCCAGCACGGATCCTGATGCAGGGCTCCATCCCATTAACCACAAGATCATGACCTAAGCCGAAATCAAGAGCCAGACCCTTAACTGACTGAGTCATCCAGGTGCCCCTGACCCCCATCAATTTTTATTTTCTGAGTTCTGGGTTTACACTATCCACAGTAACCATTAGCCACATGTGGCTATCAAAGTTGATTAAAAGTCAGTGAACTAAAAATCCTCAGTCCTATTAGCCTCAGTTCATATGCCTACTACCATTTCCATCACTGCAATGAGTTCCATTGGCCAGTGCTGTGCTAGAGACATGTTGGCCCCAGTTTGATTGACAGCAACATTATTGGGCTTTGTAGGATGGGAAGGTGACACATTTTTGACGGACATGAATCCCTTCTCCCTTAAACTCCTATGTGGGACTGAATGGGAGAGGAGACCACAGGGCAAACCCTCTGCCAACCTGAACCTCGTCTTTGGAGGCTCATTTCATTTGCAGGGTGGGTCAGCAAGGCATTTGCGATATGCCGGGAGTAGATAGAGCTTTCCAGGTTCTCAGGCTGTTATCAGGAGGCATCTACTGTTTCCAGGGATGCTTGTGGCTTTGGTTCTGCTCCTGGGATTCTCCCAGGTCCTTGAGAGAAGCAAATAGAAAAACCAGTGTGGAGTTAGCACTGAGAGGTTCTGGGGAGGATCTTGAGCCAGCCTGGACTCCTCCACCTTGGGTCTGTTCCACTGTTGAACCAGCCTTTGTTGGTGCAAGGCGGGGGGCGGGACTTTGCTCATCCCTGCCGGTGTCTGGGCTTGCTCAGATGCCGTTCCACACTGCATCATCCTAATTGTTGCCTCCTTTGAAAGTTCTGTAAACTGTAAGGTTCCTTTCCCTGCCTCACATCCAGGTTCTTGTGGTCAGCCTCTCAAACATATCTCGCATGCCTTCCTTTCTTTTGCACACGTATGCCCCAGCCAGTGAGGCACTCATTACCCGGCCCCGGAATCCCGGGCTTGCCACACAACAGATCTTCCTGCTTCTGTTCTTTCACACTGCTTCCCATCTACTCTTTCTTTCCTCCACCCTTCTCAGAACAGGCAGAGCAAGAACAAGGATGATAGATATCTTGTCTTCCAGGCGGCTGTGCTTCCTGCTTCCTGTGTTAGGTGGGGCTGTGCTTGTGCCCTGTGGCCCTGGGCCAGGGAGGAAGGAGGGAGCTCACATTTACCTGCTGCTTCTCAGCCGTGAGGGCTGCTCTGCTTTGTGTGACCCAGGAACGTGACCCCCGAAGGCAGGTGTGATGCCGGCCTTTCCCTTCTGGACAGGAAGTGTACTCTGAAGGCCTCTGGGAACCAAGTTTCTTCTGAGTAAGCTCCCTCTGTCTGGGGGCTTGGGGGCAAGGGGTAGGTGTGAAATTCTCTGGCAAGGCCCTGTTTGCCGAGGGACCAGTCTCTAACTATCACTGCAGGTTGGTTGATTTCTCATGCTGGTTATGTGGGAAGAAGTTGAAAGATATAAGGGCCAATAAGATTGCCTGCCTGGGATCTTCTTTTTGAACAATGGGGGATAAAAGAGGAGGAAAAATAGAAAAAGTGGCTAGGAAACATGCTTTCAGAATTTTGGAAACCAGTGGATGCAATACCTAAGAGGTTGCATTAAATTCATAGCAGAGAACATGTAACGCCAGTTTAGCTCTTTTATCTAGAAGAGTGGAATAAAGTGCCTTCTGAAATCACAATAGCTTAAATTAAGACACCTGGGAAATTAATGTAAACAGCATCACAAAACCATTTACACAAACCTTAAATATAATGGGGGTGTCAGAGAATAAGCAGGAGGTTTGCTAAAGGACACAACCTGTGTGACTTAACTTCCTGTGGTGGTGACTGGCCGGACAGATCATAAATGAGCGGTAGTGGCATGGAAAGTGGGGAGTACTATTACTTGAGCTAACTTTGAGATTTGATCCTGTAAAATATTCATCCAAAAAAAAAAAAATGAAGACTATAGAGTCCTTAGAGACCTTATAAGGTCTAAAAAACGTTTACTCTGCGATATGGATTATCTCAGTTCTGAGCTTAGAAATAAAATTTTCTGAATTTCTGAAGTTTCTTACCTTCTACTTTTTCCAAAAGAGATTCTGGGAATTCGGAGACAACAGTTGGAATGAATGCAAATAGTTATATTTTAATGGCCTTTATTAAGTGACTAAGATCACTTTATTAGTTTAGGAACGTAAAATGTGTTATGTGTGATTAAACTTGCTCATAAGGTGAACAGATTTTGTAGAATGAAGTTTTGTAGTTAGGCCATAATCACGAATATTCTAATTGAATTTACTTTGAAATGTTTTCAGCTTCTCTTAAGGAAGGTACATGTTGAACATTAGGGAGCATGACATTTCTCATTTGGGGGCAGACTATAAATGAGGCAGAAATTGGGTTACAGAAGCATTCAGTGCTCAATAAATATTTGGTGAACGAGTAACTCTGGACTGCATAAGTCCATACTGAAGTGGAAAATTTGATACAGGAAAGGATGCAGTCCTCCGTCTGCCATTTGAGGCTCAGTTACGTGCCTGGAACTGGACGAGGCATGGGGTATATGTCCTCTGCTCCCATGGAATTAATATTCTAAAAGGGATGTAATGAAGTGCGGTGTTAGAAAACAGAAGGCAGATGAACTGGGTTTATTCTGCTCTATGGAGACAAGAAGCAATTTCTAATTGCCTTTCAAGTATTTTATCTTCACCGTGAACTGATTAAGAGGGAATGGGTTTAAATTACAGGTATCATGACTTCTAGAAGCATCAGAAGACTTCCATGATGGGGAGCTTGGGGAGGACCTGTGGGTTTTAGATGCAACCAAGGAATTACTAGAAGCGTGCGGGTGTCTTATTCTAGAAATCTCTTTACATTGGGTGAGGGCAGTTTCAGGTTCTGTATGACTGTGGGAGGTGGGTCTAATGGCACAGAGGTGTTCATCTGTGGAGCTTTTGAGGAGCTTCGGGAAGTTCGCGTGGCTGGAATGGTGGCTGGCATGTATAACCAAGACCAGATTCAGTAGGTTCTCACAGCTGAGGGAGAGGAACCCTGTAGGCTACCAGGTGGAGGTGTGTCAGGGGGTCATATGAGACATGTTCTGTGGCAACAGCCCAGATTGTGTCTACATTTGCCTTTCAGCTTCCTCTTTGATTTGAGTGGGTTGTACAATCTGGGAAGAATGGTGGAAAATTAGTGCTGATTATGCATGATGATTTGTTTGCAAAGTCTGCCTTATGTAATCATATCTATGGTTAAATCAAATGCTAGAAATATAGAATATAATCAAATACTAGAGAAAGTATTTAGGACTTTATGACGTGTTGTTTGCTCTTTCAGTTTAAACAGTTAAACAGAACAAAAACCTGGACTCTTAGTTCTGTTTATCCTGCAACTTTACTGAATTCATGTCAGTTTGTTTTTTCACTTACCTGTTCTAACAGTTGTTGTTGTTGTTGTTTGGTGGAGTCTTTAGGGTTTTCTCTATATAGTATCATATCATCTGCACATAGTAACAGTTTTACTTCTTATCAACTTGGATGCCTTTTATTTCTTTTTCTTGTCTGATTGCTGCAGCTAGGACTTCCAGTACCGTGTTTAATAAAAGTGGTAAGAGAGGACATTCTTGTCTTTTTCCTGATCTCAGAGGAAAAGCTCACAGCTTTTCACCATTGAGTATGATGCATTTATCAGTAACTATGTATCTCCATTTAAACAAAGCTTAAAGCTCATCAATACAGCAGTGAAATCAATGCTTACGCTAATGACCTTTGTGTTTGATTCAGACCTGAGATTCTCAGTCTCCGGAGATGTTCATTATGGAATATTCACTATGGAACAAGAAGAGAGGTTTATTTCTTCTTATTTGTAATGCTTAGAAGAGAAGACAAATTGTTTCCACTCCCCAGTACCTCCTAATAACTACCCGCCTTGTCCTTCTAGCTGAAGAGGAGTTTCCTAGGCAGCTGAGGGCATTCAGGTTAGAGCCTGGTACCTGATACCTTCTCCAGGTCCACCTAGACCTTGACTTGTATGCCTGAGTGACAGACAAGTTAGGAATTTTAGAGAGCCTTTGGATAACACCATGTATTCTTTCATTTTCGTCTCTGATAGTAGGAATGGACCATTAAGCTTATTTTTAGAGAAACTGTATATTTTTTAAATGCTTACTTTTGAGAGAGAAGAGCAGGGGAGGGACAGAGAGAGAGGTGGACAGAGGATCTGAAGCCGGCTCTTTGCTAACAGTTGACAGGCTTGTGCTGGGCTCGAATGCACGAACTGTGAGATCATGACCTGAAACAAAGTCAGACGCTTAATGGACTGAGCCACCCAGGTACCCTGGAGAAATTGTATATTTTAAGACCTCTCAACCCAAGTGCTTAGAAAATTGAAAGTGTAATTTTAGTCTAGTTTGTCAATCAGCTGAACAGTCTGACAAAACTTTAAATGTCTTCATCTTTGATCTGCTTCAGCATCCTGCTGTTTTTAAAAAGCTCACTGATTTGATCATTTCTTGAAAGTGAATTTTATATTCTTGATTCCTGTTTCATTTCCCCACTCGGATGAAAAAATAAAAAGCTAAAACTTACCGAACACTTATCGTGTGCTGGAACACTGCTCATAGCCCTTTGCATTATCTTATGTAATCTTTATAACGGCCCTAAGTAAGGTCCAATTACTGTTTCCCTTTCCTGATGAGGTAAGGGGCACCAAGAAGTTAACTCATTTGCTCAATTCTTGAAGCTAATAAATCACAGAGCCTGGATTCTTAGATTGTTTAAGAAGCAGATTTGCCAAAACAAAGCAAAACAAATTGGCCTTCCCCCCGTCCCCCTTTCCGTTTGGTAGATACTCTCTCCTCCACCTTTGTTGTTCTTTAAATCTTTTAATACTCTGGTCTTTTGGCCTGATAGCATCACTCTCTTCTCTTCCCTCATCATGTCTTAACATCCTTCCCTTTGTCTCAGGATTGCCTGACTTCCTGCCGGGCAAGTTATTACAGTTTCTTTTCTCCTCACCTCCTAAAAGTAATCTCTTGGAGGCTTTTTCTCCAGTGAAGTATGATTGTTGATTTGTATTCCCTTTTATAAAAATCCCTCAAGGGCAAGAAGATGCATTCATGGGCAGGTGTTTTCTAGAGAGGCTGCAGCCTCTCCTCTGATACGTTTTCTTTAGTTACTGGAGTCTGTTCGTCTGACAGGTAGAGTTCACGCTATCTTTACATCAAAGGGTCTCTGTGGACCTTCAAGTCTCCCCACTTCCAGGGACTGTGGGCACCTTCCTTTGCCCAAGCGGAGAGGTGACTCCCTCTCAGTTGTAACTGGTTTTGCAGCCATTTTCATCTTAAAGGTCTCTTTAAGTTTCACACGTTTTGGTCCCTTCCCCACAGAGGAGGCTATAGAACAGAAAGCCACATTTCTCAAAGTGTGCTCTGTGGAACCCTGGGGGGAGAGGCAGTTCCTGAGTCCGAAAAACTATCTTCGTAATAACACGATGACATGTGCTTCTTCCACCGTACTGACATTTGTACTGATGGTACAAAAGCAGTGCTGGGTAGAACTTTGCATGGATCAAGGCAGTGGCACTGACTGTGCCAGTGGTCTGTCTGCCCCTTACCAGCACACACTGTATTAAATCTCCACCTCAGGTGCACCTGTTTTCTTTTAATGGTTTTTATTTTTAAAAAAATTTTAAAATATAGTTTATTGTCCAGTTGGTTTCCATATAACACCCAGTGCTCATCCCAACAAGTGCCCTCCTCCATGCCTATCACCCCCCTTCCCCTCTCCCCCACTCCCCATAAATCACCAGTTTGTTCTCAGTATTTAAGAGTCTCTTATGGTTTGCCTCTCTCCCTCTCATTAAATATTTTCCCCCTCCCCCTCCCCTGTAGTCCTCTGTTAAGTTTCTCCTGTTCCACATGAGTGAAAACATATGGTATCTGTCCTCCTCTGCCTGACTTATTTCACTCAGCATAACACCCTCAAGGTCCATCCATGTTGCTACACATGGCCAGATTTCATTCTTTCTCATTGCCATGGAGTATTCCATGGTATAGATAAACCACATCTTCTTGATCCATTCGTCCGTTGATGGACACTGAGGCTCTCGCCATGGTTTGGCTATTGTTGAGAGTGCTGCTGTGAACACTGGGGTCCATGTGCCCCTATGCATCAGCACTCCTGTATCCCTTGGGTAAATTCCTAGCAGTCAGGTGCACCTTTTTAATGCCTTGTGTGATGAATGGAAAACATACAGGAAGTGCTTCTGCTGCAAACCGAGAGGGAGCTCTTAGGCACCTGAGTGGGGAGCTTAGTTAGAGGCTCTTCTGATGGGACGCCGTTTGTAGTTGAGAGACCGACCAACGCACTGGTAGTTCTGAGTTCTTGGTTTACTGGGGATTTGCTAGATGTTTTCTCAGAAATGAATACAGGGCGTCTGGTCACTTCAAGAAAACCAGTGGACACTCTTTATTGCCAGTGATCAAACTCAGGCTTTCCTATCAAAACTGGAATTTTGGAAAACTTGGATTTGCCACCGTGAACTTGACAACTTTCTAAAACGCCAAAGACTTTTCTGATGATTGCAATCCATGGTGTATTAACAAAAGTGATTTTGTTGATATTACATACCTGAGATATTTGCATGTGTGGAGGATGTACATGGTGCAGTGAATCATGATTTTCCAAAGGACCAGTGTATAAAATTATGAAATTATGGAAAAGAGAGCTCTCTCCAAAGTGAGAGATGGACCAATAGATTTTAGTGTACTAGAATATAGAGAAATATCCAAGGCAGGATCACTGAAGGGTTTTATAGTTCACACTGCAACCACCTTTAAGAAATTAGTACTTGTTGAGTTTGGATGTAGTTTCTTTTTTTTTTTTTTTTTACAAATAGTTTATTGTCAAATTAGTTTCCACATAACACGCAGTGCTCATCCCCACAAGTGTCCTCCTCCATGCCCATCCCCCCTCCCCCCCACATCCATCAGTCCTCAGTTTTTGTCAGCATTCAAGAGTCTCTCATGGTTTGCCTCTCTCCCTTTCCCCCACCATTTCCGCCCTTCTTCTCCCCCTTGTTCCTCCGTCAAGTTCCTCCTAATCCTCCTATACGTGCAAACATATGATATTTGTCCTTCTCTGCCTGACTTATTTCGCTCAGCATAACACCCTCAAGGTCCATCCATGTTGCTACACATGGCCAGATTTCATTGTTTCTCATTGCCATGTAGTATTCCATGGTATAGATAAACCACATCTTCTTGATCCATTCATCTGTTGATGGACACTTAGGCTCTCGCCATGGTTTGGCTATTGTTGAGAGTGCTGCTATGAACATTGGGGTACATGTGCTCCTATGCATCAGCACTCCTATATCCCTTGGGTAAATTCCTAGCAGTGCTATTGCTGGGTCCTAGGGGAGTTCTATTGTTAGTTTCCTGAGGAACCTCCACACTGTTTTCCAGAGGGGCTGTACCAGTTTACATTCCCACCAACAGTGTAGGAGGGTGCCCGGAGTTTGGATGTAGTTTCAAAGAACAGTCAAAATTATCTGGAATGGCTATCACAATACTCCTCCTTTTTCCAATTATGTATTAGAATGAGGCCACATTTCCTTCATTTTCTTCAACTAAAAATCCTACAGCAATAGATTGACAGCAGGAGCAGATATGCGAATCTAGCAGTCTAGTAAGCCTGACCTTAAAGAAATCTGCAAAATCATAAAATAATACTGTTCTCACTGCTTTTTGTCTCAGTAATGAGTTTTCATAAAAATGTTTCATGTAACTTAGAATGGGTTTATTATTGTTGTTTTTAAATGAATTAGCATATATTTTAAGATTTCTCAGTTTCCATTTCTAATATAGTAAATAGGGATAGATATGGCTCACAGAAACAAAAGCTTATTGGGTCCTCAGTAATTTTTAAGAGTGTGAAGAGATCCTAAAATGAAAAAGTTTGGACACTGTTGGTGGAGTGGTAAACACTATACACTCTGGAGCCAGGCCAGCTGGGCTTGAACCCTGGTTTTGCCCTTTACTAATTGTGTGACTTGACGCAAGTTCTTCTTAGTGCCTTAATTTCTGCATCTGAGAAGTGAGGATAATCCTCATAAAGTTGTGAATGCCATGAAGTCAGTGTGTGTACATTCTTTTAGACCTAGGGAGAAGCTCTGTACCTCTTGACAGATTGTTTTAGAGAGGTGTCCATGACCCAAAACAATGAGGCCAAAGAGAAGAAAGAGGTAAGTATAGCCGCTAAGCACAGGTACAGATCCAGCTGTGTGTGTCCCGAGATGGACCTGGACACTGGTGTCCCTGCTCGCCAGTCCGTGCTACCTTGAGCCTGCCTGCATCACCACGTTGGTGCACTGTTGGGCAGTTGTCTGCCTTATAAGTCTGCCTCCCTCACTGGCCTGGTGGATTTGGGTTCCCATACCAGGCACTATCTTTCCCTTGGCAGATCCTTAATGTCACAGATCTTTGTGTAATGAGTGAACAAATGAATGAATGAATGGATGGATTGATGGACGGATGAATGAATTAGTGGGTACATCTGCATTTTGCTGCTAATCAAGTTCACAGACCCATAATCTTTTGAAACATATGGGAATTATAAGGAAGCCAAATACTACTACAAGTATCTAGGTGTTTTAAAAGTATTGCTTAAATTCTGTGGAATGCTTTGGAACAGTCAAAGCTGAATGTGCATCTTAGCCTTATGGCTGTGTGCTGTGTGACCCAGAGCGTGTCATTTATGGTATTTTTAGGTAAAAAGGAGATGATCAGACCTGATTCTCAGAGGCGTGAGAATTACCTAAGATAATGTTTTTATCATGTATTGCTTGATAAATGTTATGTTCTATGCCTTCCTTCCCTGTAAAATTAGATGACTGCTTATCTTACATTTACATGACTGTGGCATAGCTGGCTGTGTGATTTTTGAATTTCAGATTTAGCGAGCATTTATCCTATAATATGGTAGGCATTTTCTCAGGCTTTATCTCATCATGTTGAATTAGATGTATTAAAAAAAATTTTTTTAATGTGTATTTAGTTTTGAGAGAAACAGAGAGGCAGAGCATGAGCAGGGGAGGGGCAGAGAGAGAGGGAGACGCAGAATCCGAAGCTGACTCTGGGCTCTGAGCTGTCAGCACAGAGCCTGATGCAGGGCTCGAACCCACAGCCTGTGAGATCATGACCTGAGTCATAGTTGGCCGCTTAACTGACTGAGCCACCCAGGCGCCCCTAGATGTATCTTTTGGTATAGTCACTTTATTGTATCTTTATAACAATATTTTAGATGTAGCTGAAATAGCCATATTCTCTTACCTGGTCATTCAGGTTAGCAATTAGGAAACAGAAGGGCATTAAGATTCTTGACTGTGAATCTGAATTTATTAAAAATAACAAATTTACACAAAGAATTCGTTACCAAAAGAATCAGTGCAGGCTGATTGGTTTATTTTTTTTAGAAAGAGTCATTTACTTAATCATTTGGGTTCATCAGATCCATCATGTTTTGGTTTCAAGTGTGATTGACTTACCAAATTTCAGTTTGTCACCACTTTTTTGGAGTGCATATGTTCTATCAGAACGTGTAGGGCAGAGAAGTATAAGCCTCTTTACCCGACTCCATATTCAAATCAGTTGTGAAGTGGGGCTAAAATATATTTGGTCTGCACTTGTGGAGATCCTGATGTTACAGGTCTGACATGGAGCTTGGAAGTGACATGTGGCACGAGAGTGACTGATGCAGGATAGGCTTGGGATTCATTGCTAAAGCAGAGACCCCATCGTGAAACTAATAAGTGGTCACACGGAAGCGATGGGGAGGGTGGCTTCGTCAGTTGCCTTGATGTTCTGGTGATTGGCAGGGAGTGTGCTATTATTACTCTAAGCTTTTATGAAAAAGAGCACAAATGAAATAGTTCTGGATGCTTCTCTGCCTCACAGAGTCAGGGAAAGAACCTTTCCCTATTCTCTACAAGCAAGAGCGTATCACTAAAACTCTCCTGATTTTCATGTAATTAGTCAGGAAAAGAGGACTCAGAATTAAATGTGCATTATTGAGGGGTTTTTGGAAGGCAGAAAGGCGTTGCAAAAAGAGCTTTGATTTTGTCTGTGCTGCTGGCCAGCTCTGTGCCTCTGGGCATTACTTAACCACTGTGAGCCTAGTATCCCTTTCTACAAAATGGAAATTGGGTGGTGATAATTACACATGATGACTTTTATATCATCCCTATAGCCCTCAATAAGTGGTAGCTCCTTCCACTATTGATTATACTCTTGTTACTAAAGGGATGTTCAGTTTTGGGGGAACATTGGTTGCTTTAAATTACGAAGTCCAGTTGTGAGTCAACATTGATGTCTGAGGGAGGTGAGGACGAGAAGACTCAGTCCCTGTGAGAGATGCTAACAGGATGGGGTGTGGGGTGCAGGGCGCAGGGGAGAGGAGCTGGAGGAATCTGGAGGCGGGTCTGAGCCGCTCCCCTCCTGTGTGGCCCAGAGAGGGAGGCTTTAGAAGCACAATTACGCATTCATGTTGCCATCGTATGTCTTGGGGTTTATTTTAAGGCTTCTCATCCTGTTTGTTTTCCATTGTTCAGAAAATATTAAGTACTTACTGTCCACCTGCAGTGATAGAAACACACTGAAGCAATGGAACTCACATGCCAGTCATTTTTTTTTCTCAGTGGGAACATAATGTGTGCCAGGGCCACCCAAAAGAATACCTTTCTGATCCTGAGATTGATTAAAGATTAAGTTTCACTTATTTAATTAAATATAGGGCTTATTTATTAAAACGTACATACATAGTTCTAGAGATTGACTTTATAGCGTAGTGCCTGTAGCTAACAATACTGTAATTTTTATACTTAAAACTTGCTAAGATGGTAGATAGTATGTTAAATATTCTTACCACACACACACACACACACATATTAATAAAGGTGGTGGGAGAGGACTTAGAGAGGTGATGAATATATCTGTGGTCTCTGATGGTGATGGCTTCATGTGTGGATACTTATCCCCAAACTCGTCAAGTTGTATATGTTAAATTTGTACTGTTTTGAATTATCCATTTTTTAAAAAAATTATTTATTTAGAGAGAGAGTGTGAGTAGGGGAGAGACCGAGGGAGAAAGAGAATCCCAAGCAGGCTCTGTGCTGTCAGTGCAGAGCCCAACACTGAGCTCACTCATAACTTCAATCAAAATCAGGAGTCAGATGCTTAATCGCCCCTAAATATGTACATCATTTTAAATGTTAAGCATGTCTTAATAAAGTGGGTTTTTTTTTAACAAACTTCTCTGAAGAAAAGAATTTCTGGGGTCCAGGTCCTTCTAGTTTTAGATAGGTTAAATACCAACTATATCTACCTGAAATAAAAGTTATGGTATTATGTACAATTTGAGTCAAGGTAGTTAACTAGTCTTTGAATTTTATGTTAAAATCCAAACATCTTTTTCTTATGGAAAAAGTCCACTCTTGTGGACTTGTGGTGACTCTGTGTGATAGGTAGGGACTCAGATGATTCCTTCTTCTTAGGGTGGGTGACTGGGCACCCTAAGAGCTCTCTTCCTGCTCCCAGACCTGTGGAAGGAGCATGCGCCAAGGGCTGCCGCTCGGGCACAGTCCCAGGACACAGGCCCACCCGCAGGGCTTGAGCAGGATAAAAGAGCACCTTCCTCAAGAGCCAGCTTGTGTTCAAGCTGCAGACTCCCTGTGATGTTTCTTCAAAATCGTGGATGGAGCCTGTACAGGAAATGGACCCTAGTGTACTTAATTAACCTGCTGTAGCACTAGATGGCTTCCTCTTGTTTTTGCTCCCCAGTAGCTTTTACCAAGCCTTGGTCTCCTGATTGGTTTGGAAGAGACAAAATCATCTTTGAGCTACATTCTGTAGAATTAAGAATATGTTTAAAACTGATTATTTAAAAATGTATCTTAATTCCATCAGTATATATTTGTTGAGTGCCCGTTATGTGCTAGAAACTAGCAGGTACCGTAAACATATGCGGATGATTCATTGATCCAATAGATGTGTTTGGAGCTCTTACTGTGATTTTATTTCTTCTAGGCACTGGAGATACAAAGGTGAATAAGACATGGTTCCTGTTATTAATCAACTTATGCTTTAAGAGGGAGAGAAAAATATGAACTAAATACATTGGCAATCTAATAGTGGCATAAACATGCATGGAATGTGATGGGAGCACAGATGAGTGGCATATAAGCATTTGGGGGTAAGGGGTAGATGACTTCCCAGAGGAAGTGGTACTAGAGTGGAGTTTCAGAAAACTTGGTTAGGCAGCATATATATATATATACATACATATACATATGTGTGTGTATATATATAATTTAATGTTTATTTATTACTTAGAGAGAGAGAGAGCACTAGTAGGGGAGGATCAGAGACAGAGAGAGACACAGAATCTGAAGCAGGCTGCAGGCTCCCAGCTGTCAGCACAGAGCCTGACGCAGGGCTCAAACCCACGACCTGTGCGATCAAGACCTGAGTCAAAGTCAGACGCTAACTGACTGAGCCACCCCGGCACCCATCAGCATATATATTTGAGCATTGAGTATGTCTTCTGACTTGGTGAGAAAGACCCTCTAGATGAAAGAACCTTTGGGAGGTCACAAATATTTCTTTAGGGCTTGTGTAAAGGGTATTTGGGGTGACAAGACAGATTGTGCTAAGTCATGCAGTACTTAGGATACCAACAATGTTCAGCTTCTATGATGTGGGTCAGAACAATTAATCTTTTTAAATGTAAGTGTCTGTCTAAAGTTCTTGATTGTAAGCACAAAGTGACTTTGGCTAACTTAAGCAAAAGAGGAATTTACTGGAAGTATATTACGCAGCTCACAAATTAACAGGATGGCCAAGAAAATGGGCAGTAACCTAGGTGAAGCTACACTGGGAACCCAGCCGGGGACATGGGGTTTGTCATGTGAGGGCTGATGCTCCTCGAACTCCTGGTGACATGGTTACCACAGGTAACTTACCTGCACCTTTTGTCTTTGTGTCCTTTCCTCAAGACACTCGGTCTTTGGATAGAATATCCAGTTGACTGAGCTTAGGCTGTTCTTGCTGCTAGAACAGAGAAGGGTCCTTCTGGCCTACAGCCTACCCCCAGGGTTTACACAGTGAGCTCAGGGTTTCCTAACCCTAAAAGTATTTAGAGTATTGTGATTGACTGTCAGGAATATGCTAGGTAGTTGAATCACCTATTTTTGAAATTATTTTGCATTTCTCTAGTGTTATGAAAATAACATACTAAAATTTAAAAAGCTTATTAAAAAACTCCCTTAAATACTGGCTTCTAAGTCGTTTTCCTTCTTACCGTATCCCAATGCCACGTTACTACTCTCCATTCCTTAAAGAGATGAAATACTTTCTTCCCTTTTTAGTGTTTATTTATTTTATTTTTGAGAGAGAGAGAGAAAGCACAAGCCAGGCAGGGGCAGAGAGGGAAAGAGGGAGAGAATCGCAAGCAGGCTCCACACTAGCACAGAGCCCAACGCGGGGCTCGAACCCACAACGCGTGAGATCACCACCTGAGCCGAAACCAAGAGTCAGATGGATGCTTGACCGACGCAGCCAGCCAGGCGCCCCAAGATGAAACACTGTCATGACTCAGTCCTTGTTCACCCTTACTGTGCTGTGTTGATCTCTCCTCCTTAGCACCCTCTCCTCACCCCCCAGTGGGTTAATATCCTCCTTTTTTTCCCTGCTCAGCTCCCCTGTCTCTTTCTCTTTGTCATTTCAGCTCAGTATCCTCTCCCTAATCAACACGTACTGATGACTTACTTCTGGGCCTCCAAAGCTTTGTGTCCCTTTAGTTGAGCAGTTACTCTGTGAAATTTGGGTAGTTGTGTGCATGCGTGCACACTGGTCTCTAGAACTTGAGCATGAGCTCCCAAGGCCCAGGACGGTCTTCGTGCATTTCTCTGTATTTAGAGCTCCTAGCATGGTGCCCTGTTGAACTCAATTGTTACTTTAGAGGCTAAGCATACATTTGCATTTTGGTTCCCACTGATAATGTCTCGGATATTTCTAAAAAAAGCATTGCAAAGTTAAATTTCATTTGACTTTGAAGTTATTAATCACAAATTCCACTCTGAGTCTAAGTTAAATAGATATTATTGCATTTATTATTTTATTTGTTGTCTACAACAGATAGATTGGTCTAGAATTCACATTTGGCGCTGAGATGGATGGTAGGGGTTGGGAATCTTGGAACTTTTCCTCCCTCCCACCCCTCTCTGTCCCCATCTTGGGTTTCAAGTAATGGTTCCTTGGGGAAAGAGATATTCCAGTGCGTGGAGATTCCCGTTTCCGGTTTCAAAATGCGAGTTGCAGGCAAGCATTTCTAGAGGAAGGTGCCGTGACCTGTCAATGCTTCTTTACTGAGGACTCAGGCGCCTGGACTGTGAACTGGCTCACCCACATGGTCTCGCTTGGTTTCGCCAGACGACTTGTGGACAGACTTGCCTTTAATTTTCAGGCCCTGGTCATGGGTTCTCTAGGCCGCTTCAAAACATTGTTTCCTAGGGCATCTGTCTCCCCGAGTCACAGTGTATTCTGCTCCCCCGGAAAAACCCCGAGTTCTGCCAGAATCGAAGGGCTTGGTTGCTTACATTTAACTTTGAGGCCGCTGGCACATTCGGCAAATTCCTTAGCTCCTGGAAAGGGGAAGGTAGAAGCCACAGAACTATTTGTTGCTGTGTTTAAAATTTCTGTTACGAAGTTATAAGAGGCTATTCTAATCTAGAGGGTGAAGTGGTTTTTAAATGCATGAGGGAGTTGGGGTTAGGTGGGCCTGGCAGAGAGTTTTGGGCTTTGGAAATAACACCTGGGAGTTGTTTTGCAGTTCGTGGGGGGTGGGGTTGCGGGGAGGGAGGGGGTTGAGGAATGGGTCTCTGGCCTGCAGGGGACAGCGAGTACTCCCTCATTTTAGGGAACTGTAAAGCGCAATGGATCATGGGGAATCCTGGAGACTGTCTTTGGAGGCATCTTTGACCTTTAAATTTGAGCCCATTCCAGAGGATGGTGCCATGCTCTGCATCAGTCAGCAGTAGTAGGAGAGGTATCTCTTACATCCTTCCAAGTATGGGTATAGCGCTGCCTTCCAGCTTCCCCAGGACAGTAGCAGCAGACTATATTAAATGACTGCTATAAAATGCTAGACAGTTGAAGGGCACCTGCGTGGCTTTTTTTAAAGCATTGGACTCTTGATCTCAGCTCAGGTCTTGATTTCAGAGTTTTGAGTTCAAGTCTTGCCTACTTAAAAAAAAAAAGGCAGTTGATGTTTAAATGCTAAGTTGTAAGCTCACATTGTCACTGGTACCATAGTTGAGGGAAGGAAGGCCAGTGTGTGTGTGTGTGTGTGTGTGTGTGTGTGTGTGTGTGTGTATTGGAGGTAGAGTGAGAGGTTTGTTGGGGTGAATTGTAAAGGACCTGGGGAGAGGAGTGTGCAGCTACAAATGCATTCCTGGCTGGAACTTGGAAAATGGGGGTGACCTGTTCACGGGGCACTGGGATGCGGAGGGGAGCACCCAGATTGTTGGCAGCTTAGAGGAGGGGCCTGAGAGTAGGCAGTGCTGAAAACTAAGCAAAATCTGGACTTGAGGCTCTAGCCAAAATGGTTATGTGCAAGCAAGTGGCCAGTGGGATTTGAGAACAGGAGCTTTCCCAGTTCTGTGAGTGTTGGATGATAATGGGGTGGCGCTCTGGATGTCCTCCAGTGTTTAAACGTAAAGGACACTTCTGAGCCTGTTAGGTTAACCTCTTTACAGAATCAAGAGCTGATCTTAGGGAAGGAACTAGTAAGATGGGGGTGAAGCAGATGAGAGGAGATCACCAGGGTTTTTGTGCCCCTTGCCTGCCCCGGAAAACTCACTTCGTTTTACCTTCATTCATTTTTCCATCAACAGTGACGCCCTTTGTTATTGCTGTATTGAGTAAGGAAAAAAAAAAGTTTTGGTTCAGGGTCACATTACCTAAAGGCCTCCGGACAGTTACAAAGGAAGTAACAGCATAAAACCATAATGGGAAGGAAGCTTTCACTGCTCTTAGAAATAAGCCAAAAGCAGTGATGCTCATAGAAGCAAAAGATTCTTCTTGTTGACAGGTGACACGCAGGGTTTGTCACGAAGAAGGGACCATTCTTGGTGAGCTGGATCGCAGTCACTCTATGAGGCAGGAATGCTGACCCTCAAAGGAGAATTCCAGAACCTCACCCTTTGCGGAGTGCAGCCAGAACAGATCTCTGGCTTTCCCTCAGGCCACGAGCCACGGGAGCCGCGGGAGGGGTACCCCATAGACAGCAGGCTCCTTTACCACCAGGGTCCCCACGCAGACTAAAGCTGTCGGCGATAATTCTGGGACAAGGACTGGTTTGAAGGAAGCAGGAAACCGCGAATTGGTTAAGTCAGGAGGACCTTCTGTGGAACCGGTCTTTATGAAGAAATCCCCGGGGCCTATGACATGTACAGATTACACACGGTCGAGCGGCAGGATCCTTGACTGGCGGTGTACCGCCCTAAAACAGGCCCTGTCACTGAGCCCCTGGGCAGGAGCCACGCCCTGCGGGGGCTTCCTGGGTGGGGGGGGGTGTCTGCGTGTGCCCGCTGCAACCAGTTTTGCTCCTGGGCGTGGAGAATGCTAACACAGCCAGCAGCATCCCCACTCCTATGTTGTCATATGTCGTGTAACATAAGTCACATGCTTACTTCCAGTTTCCATGTCAGATAACCTTGACCCCGTTGGGTAGATCACATACCCTGCGTTTCGCATAAGAAAGTAGAGCCTCTTTGTGCTCTCGGAGTTCCTAGCTGGAGATTCTGAGCTAGAAGAGGCAGGGAAGGATTATGTTCCTGTGGGATTAAGGGCGAGGCCTCTCTTGCATTTTTGCTCTCCAGCCCAGGAGGCTGATGCAGACCCGGTGACACGCATTCTTCATTTTACCTTGTCTTCCAGGTGAGGAAGCCACAAATAACACGAGTCTCGTAGGGTATGTCAGTGCTGGGAGCTTCTCTTGGTTCTCTTGGCTTGGTGGAGCCGTGACAGGGAGGCCTGCCTGCCAGGCCCGGCTGCTCCTCTGCGGGGCTCCTCTTCCTTCGGCTCCAAGGAGTGGGGGCAGCGGTGGGGACGTAACTCTCCAGGAATGCGCGGGACACCCCAGCGTACAAAAAAGGAAGTCTTAAATGATGGTTGAGATGTTGGGCACTGTGTCCTTCGGTCTGCGGGTGTGTGAGAGTGCTTTCCCCCTTTCCTGACACTGAGGCCTGTGTGGTGAAAGGAGGCGTGGCTGTGGTGCCCTCTGTGTTGGGGGCGCGGCGGGCGGGCTTTCACGGACAGCTCTGTACCCGTACGCTCTGTGGCCCGGAGCCCTTGAACCTGTTTTCGTGCAGCAGGCCACTGGATAAAGGTGTGGAGAATCAGTTTGTACCAGTGTTGCTACTGGAGTCCGGTTCATTCCTGGGGCTCTGCATGGATAGAAACTTGAGGATGGACCCCAAAATCAAAGGCAGAGGCAAGGCTTTACTGGGGCTACAGCCTGCGCTGAAGGAGACTCAGCACTACCAGAGAGGAGTTAGATAGGCCAGCGGGTACAGAAGGGAGGCCCTGCTTCTAGAGCGGAAGTTCCGGTCAGGTTCCTACTCAGGCTTAATATGCTAAAGAAGGCGGGGCTTCATCTTTTTTGCTTTTTTAAGTTTATTTATTTTGAGAGAGAGCACACAGGCAGTTTATTTTGAGAGAGTGTGCAAGCAGGGTAGGCGCAGAGAGAGAATCCCACTGACAGTGTAGAGCCCCACACGGGGTTCGATCCGATGAACCATGAGATCATGACCTGAGCTGAAATCAAGAGTCCCTTCCTTAACCAACTGAGCCAGCCAGGTGCCCAGAAAAGAGCTTCATCTTGATTGGTTGGAAGGGCCTCGTCCTGATTGGTTGATGTTGGCCGGCAATGCAGGCAACTCATTGGTGCGCTCAGGAGCCAGGGTTCTCTGTTTTAGGTCCAGCTTGTAAGTGGGGCCTCATCTTGGTTCTGCTCTCTAAAAGAAGCGATTTAACAGTCAAAAGAAAGCGCCCGAGGTACATAATGCTTTTCACGTGGGGCTTGTACCCACTGTCTCATTGCGGTGATGAGAATGGCTTAGTACAGAGGTTCTTAATAGGTTCTATATTAAAAGCATATGTCTACACACACACACACACACACTGCACACTCCTTTGTATGCACATACACGTACACATATTACCCATTATTAGGCCTCGGTTTCATTAGCCGCTTGCTCTCTGTTCTCACTTAAAATTTTTAGTCACATGACTAGACGATGTCACCCAAAGTGACTTATACTTGCACGTGGCCGTTCCTGACCCAGATCCACTATGAGAAAACACCACTCTTTCTTTTGTTGAAGTGTGTGGGTCCTCAGCTCCTTTTTCATGCTGATTTGGTGGGAGTGGGGTGAGGGCACAGAAAGGTGTTTTTGTGTTGGGGGATTTTTGACAGTGTGCACTGTTCTCCCTCCATTTAGGGCTTCAGAGCTTTGGCTGCACACCGGAATCGTTTGGGGAGCTTTACGTAGGTACAGGTGCCTGGGCCCTATCCCCCGAGATTCTGACTGAATAGGTCTGGAGGAAGCCTGGGTATTAGGATTTTCAAAGTTCCTTGGCGACTGTAATGGCAGCCAAGTTCGCACCCTGCACTTCTCCAGTTTTCCACCAACATTTTCCACCTGCTGAAGTGGAAGCCAGGTCAGAATTTGCCTTAGGATCCAGGTCATCTGTGATTCTTAATTTTAGCCCGAGACTTTTAGATTTATAGATGTAGAAGATGAGGCCCAGAAAGAGGCAAGTTTCTTCTAGGATAGTCCCTGGCCAAGGAGAGAACCCTGACAGATAATGTCATAGGTATTGTAACTGCAATGTTAGACTGATGTCCATATAATATGCCATTCATATTCAGTTTATATTCATCTTTAAGATAAGAGTCACTACTACAGTATTTATTTTAACTTTGCAAGGTAAATATTCTAATCGTCAAAACCTTTTTTTTTCGCTCTAGTCCACACATGCCTAAGATATATGTGAGCAGACATGCAGACACTTCTTTGTGTGTTGAAGAAACTGAGGAAGATGATGACTAAATCCCCATCTATGGCCTCATTAGTTACTACTAGCTTTGGCCTTGTGAGAAAAGAGGAGATAAAAAAGCAACCTAGCAAGAAATTTCAAATTACTTTCAAATTAGTGTGAAGTTATAGCTGAAAAACATTTTTGTTCTAATGGAATTATCATTTGGGCAAGGATTTTAATTTAAAAAGAAAAGCATGATTCTTCCCCTGAAGTAAACTAAGCTACATTTTTTTAAGGTTATTTATTTTGAGAGAGAGAGAGAGAGAGCGCACATGCACAGGCAGGGGAGGAGCACAGAGAGAGGGAAGGAGAGACTTCCAAGCAGGCTCCGGGCTGTCAGCGCGGAGCCCAATGTGGGGCTCCTGCTCACAAACTGAGATCATGACCTGAGCCAAAATCAAGAGTCGGATGATCAACCACGGAGACACTTAGGTGCCCTGTAACCAAACTCCTTTTGCTGAAAAGAGCCTGAAATGTGGTGCTCAAGCAGAGAAGTCAGTGTGGGGAGGGAAGAGGGCTGGGGCCCGAGGGTTCCCACGATGTTGTATGTGCCTATCGGTGTTATTGTAATGGTATCTCATGCTCAGTGCTGTAGGATTGAATACTGTGTCACGTTTAATTGGAACAGGAAGCACACTCCTGTTTGTGTGTGAAGCAGATAAACTGGAGCTGAAAGGCAGTGCTTGGCAGTGGGCCAGAGCCCCTGACCCAGACTCACACTGCCACAGGGGCCCCCAGAAACCTTGAGCTGAGCACTCTGTCCTGGTCTGGGACACACTCATGCTAACACATGGTCTAGCAAAATGGCCAATCCCTCTCTGTATCTTTTATGCATTCTGCTCTTCCTGTTTTAGTATTTCCTTTGCTGGCCTCCCCACCTCCGTTCTTTCTGTCCCACACCTTGACCAGCCCCAACTTTGGGACTCTGTCCAGTTCTGCAGAGGGCTTGATTTTCGTCGGTGCTGCTGCTGCCACCCTTGGAACTGGGTTGTGCGAAAGCGTCATGACTTCACTTAGTGTCTCTTGAAGATTGTTATTCTGACCTCACAGGTCACTTTGGTGGGTGGCTAGACTTGAGATACTTCTGAATGGTAACTGTGGAATTTTATGAATCAAAAAGACAGCTCTGAGTCGAATGTGGGAAAATGCCTCGTGAGCTCTTATGAGTCACACAGGAAGGAGGGAGAGGAGGACTTCAGTGACACTAACACGTACTTTGCTTCTTCCCCAGGACCCTCTCCTGTCTGTTACAGCCCTGGTAGTCCCACCCCGATTCTAGAAGACCCCAACTACTTT
The DNA here is from genome assembly GCF_008692635.1 of Crocuta crocuta. NCBI lineage: Eukaryota > Metazoa > Chordata > Mammalia > Carnivora > Hyaenidae > Crocuta > Crocuta crocuta. The sequence goes on from NW_027531937.1 coordinate 247,377, forward strand.
TTCCCAGACTTCCAGCTCTATTCTGGGAGGCGCGAAGCATCTGCTTTGACGGTGGAGGCAAACGGTGGCATCAGGGAAAAAGTTGGTAAGTCCTTTTACTGGCATTCGGTTTGGAAAAACAAGATGATCATATGTTTCTGGTTTTTAGCCTTTTTGCATATTTTCCCCTCTATCCTCGCTTTATAGATCAGCCAGTTGTATTGTTGATTGTCTCTTTATTGGTAGGTGCCTTTTTTTTAATGATTTTGCAATGGCATCAATAGGCTATTTTGTTATAATGTGACTCTCAGCAGAATTCTTATGTAGGAACTTGAGATTTACACCATTTACTCCCTAAGTTTTCTCCAATTCCTAAATACGTTTTTTTGGTACTCTTTCCCAGAATATTTTTTCCTTCTCCTTTTCACTTTATCTCTTTTTTTGCGAATAATTCAGAAACTCAGAAGAAATCCAAAACTATAGTATGGAGGGAGCTACCTCCTTTGTGGAAACTTCCTGCCTATTTTTTTTTTTTTAATTTATTTTTAGGAGAGAGAGAGACAGCGTGAGCAGGGGAGGGTCAGAGAGAGAGGGAGTCACAGACTCTGAAACAGTCTCCAGGCTCCGAGCTGACAGTCAGCACAGAGCCCGACGTGGGGCTCGAACCCATGAACCGTGAGATCATGACCTAAGCGAAAGTCGGACGCTTAACCGACTAAGCCACCCAGGCGCCCCGCTTCCTGCCTATTTTTGAGGGCTTTTGAGATTGGTAAAACTGGGAGGGAATCTTTAAAATCACTATAGGGAAGGATCTCATGGTTCTTGGCAAATGCACTTCTGAAAAGGGAATTCAGTAGTTTTGATGAGACCCCGTTCCTTTTATTATTAACCTAAAATATAATTTTCTTTTGGAAATATATTTTTATTTAAATTTATATTCAAGTTATTCACAGCATTCATCTTTATTTGACTTTGCTTTCAAATTTCAGAGCAGTTATCCTGGGGGTAAAGACTGTTCTCTTTGCCTTCTGTGGCGACACCTTTCAGAATGGATGTAACAGGTTGCGTAGGATTTGCACAGGAATGTGGGGCCCATTTCAGCCCGTGTTGATCTGTTCATCACTTATTACAGTTACTTGGTAATTCATCTTATGTGGACTTTGAGTAATCTGTTTTTAGTGTTTAAAATTTTTTATTGTTGGGCTTTGGGTTTAGGTCTCAGTTACAATAGACATTCTCTGAAGGCAGGGAGTAAGTTTGCGTTTCCTGCACATGTAGTCTCGTGAAGCAGATACGAAGCCTGCCCATTTTACAGAGAGAGATTCAGAGAAGACAGATCGCTTGCCTGAGGTCTCAGTGGTGTGGTTTGGGGTGGGTGGGGGGAGGCAGAGTGACATGATCAGAGCTGAGCTTCAGGAACCAGTCCATAAAGTTCTTGAATTTGCTGGGCCAGTATTTTCCGAATGTCGTCAGTGAGTCGGGGTTGTGTTCTAGGCCCTGGAGCTACAGCAAGTGAATATTAACAGATAGAATGTTGCTTTCTGGTTCTTGAATTCTAGTAGAAGAAGACAGATAATAAATGCAGTGTGGATGGAAGGAGGAGGCCAGAGGCAAGTGATGTTAGGAGGCTATTCAGGACATCTAGGCAACTGGTAAGAGGAGCCCAAACCCAGAAAGTGGCTGAGGGCATACAAGTTAGGGTTGCAGTCTTTTGCTATCGCAGAGACACTAAAAATGTCATCTAATATCACCTTTTCTCATATTTTAATACCAAAAAAAGTGATATAACCCTTAATATGTCATGCCAAAAAAGGCACAAACCAATGACTATGTCTGTGTATATGCATGTGTATATATGCAAGTATACATAAATCTATATATTTTGTAAGCATATTCCACCACCCTTATTTTTTTCTCATGTCACTGTGGACTGAAAACCAGATTGGCAGTTGATCAAATGTGGGGAGAAAAGGAGACAAAGGGCCAAAAGTTCATCTGACATTTCTATCTGGATGACTCATATGTGATAAAGAAGCCACTTAGAAAAAAACACAAAACAAAAAGGCAACCTTGGGGAAGAAAGATGTTGGGGGGGGTGGGGAAGATGATATGTTCTCTGTACATATAGAAGCACAGAGCCATCCTTGCATGGAATTGTAGAACTGAGGCTGTTTGGAGATTGTCTAGTTCTGTTCTACCAATTTGCAGATGAGATTAATCTCAGAGAGAGTAAGCAATTTGCTCAAGGTCATGCTGGTAGTAAGAACTAGAATTTTTACTATCCTCATGCTATGTAATTTCCTCAATACACTACTTATTAGTATTGTTGCGAAATGGATACATTTTATATTTCCTGGCGCTCATGTAGGTATTCTTGGACTCGTTCAGTGTTTGCTCCCCCATTATATGCAGACACTGGTTTGTGCACCAGGGAGACCCAGAAGAGGTGGCACGATCCTTGCCTTGAAGAAGCTGTGAGTCTTGTGTAAATAAGTCATTGCCATCTACTGTGACAATTGCTCTAATGGTGATATAGACAAATGGAGGGGGGACTTAGGAGAAGGACTTCTGCTGGGCTGCAGAAGGACACGTTTGACTCAGAGGCAGCTGTGAAGCTATCACTTGGGGCATGTCTAGGAATTTCCCAAGAAGACATGGTGAGATGCACCTTTCTAGGGAGAGGGAAGAATGTGAGCAAAGGCCTAGAGACAGGAGAGAACTGGCATGTCTAGGAACGATATGGCTTCGGTGTTGCTGGAGCTTAAACGCCAAGGAGTTGCCAGTGAGGGGAGGTGGTGCTGGTGGCCTGCACTGTTGCCCGATAGGTAAGGCAGTACCTGCTACATCTTAGGGTTGAATGTCAGTTTCATCTTGTAATTAACTATTGAGGAATCTTGTGCAGGGGAGTGATATAAATAGGTTTTCCTATTTAAACAGTCTTTCAGGGTAATGTGGAAGATAGGTTGAGGTCTAAAGGGATGGGTTTGGAGGTGGGAATGAGGCAAGTGTCAGAGAAATAGATAAGGAGGCTGATGGAATTGTCTGGGTATGAGACACCAAGGGCTTTGCAGTGTTGTGGAATGAACACAGATTTTGTTGTAGAATGAGTAAGGTCCTGGTTCTGGGTTTTGCTATGCCTGTGACCTCTGTCATTTGCCTTCTCTGAACCTCCCTCCTCATCTGCAGGAGATGGGAAATTAATATCTGTCTCATATGATTGTATGTCCCTCATACGATTACATGTGGAATAAACAAAATAACATGGAGAGAATTTAGCACAATACATGATACATCATATACACTTTTAAAATGGTTCTTGGGGTTATATTGTGGTTATTAATAATAAACTGGAGATTGGGGTGGGAATGAAGAAGGTTGGGAGAGGTGTTTAAGAGTTAGAATTGAAAGGCTGATGCTGGATGTTGGGGGTAGGGGAGAAGGAATGAATTTTGGAAAACTCCCAGGTTTCTGGCTTGGCAAGGAGAAGATGAGGCAGGGATATGGGGTTTGGTGGGGGTGAGGAAGACATGTTGAATTTGAAGAACTAACAGACCATCTGCTGGTGATTGTAGATGTGGGTCCTGAGTCAGCGGTTGAAGACGAGTAGCAGGTGTGATGACCCAGGAAATTCTGTTGAGTGACAGCCGAGGGCATTCAGGGCAGAACTGTGGGAAACAAGAGATTTAAGGAGCAGGTGGAAAAAAGGGAGTCAGAGAAGTGTGCAGAGAGGCAGGAGCTGGAACCAGGGTGGGTATTGGGGGCAGGAGACCTGGATGCTGAATTAGGAGAGCATTTCAAGAAGCAGATGATCAACTTGCGGAATGCTTCAGAGAGGTGAGCTGAATAATACGGGAGGTGGTAAATTCTCACTGGGCTTGGTTGCTAATCAGAGCAGTAGGGAGGGCGTTGAATGGAGCATCAGGGAAGTGGAGACAGCAAGTGCAGATCGCTTGCTGAGGACAATCAGAAGAGGAGGGGAGGAGAGATAGTGGCAACAATTAGGGGTCCATGGCTAGGGCCAAGAAAAGGGGATTCCTTTTTGTTTGATCTTGGTTTTTTGCTTGCATTTATCTTTTAAGATGGGAAAGATTTGGCATGCTTTTATGAAGAAGGGAAGGGGCCAGTGGGAGTTTAAAGGAAGGAAAGGGGGTAAGGACAGAGCAAGGTCCAGGAAGAAGCAGGAGGCCAGGCAATGGAGAGTAGTAGAGACGCTTTAAATTGGAGAAACTCTTCGTGAGAAACTGCAGGGAAAATCGAGGTGGTGGTGTGTTTGAAATTTTGTCTTTAAGTGCTCTGTAGCTCAAATGTTCATTATTCACCATGCATAAACAGGCCTGTATTCCTGTGGAACATTCTGATTCTTTTTTCCCCACATTTGTCTTTCAGTTGAGGATCCTCTGTGTAACTTCCACTCCCCAAACTTCCTGAGGATCTCAGAGGTGGAAATGAGAGGTTCCGAGGATGCGGCAGCTGGAACAGTATTGCAGCGGCTGATCCAGGAACAACTGCGGTATGGTACCCCGACCGAGAACATGAACTTGCTGGCCATTCAGCACCAGGCCACAGGGAGTGCAGGACCAGTCCACCCTACAAACAACTTTTCTTCCACGGAAAACCTCACCCAAGAAGACCCACAAATGGTCTACCAGTCGGCACGCCAGGAACCGCAGGGTCAAGAACACCAGGTGGACAACGCGGTGATGGAGAAACAGGTGCGGTCCACGCAGCCTCAGCAGAACAATGAGGAGCTGCCCACTTACGAGGAGGCCAAGGCCCAGTCCCAGTTCTTCAGAGGGCAGCAGCAGCAGCAGCAGCAGCAACAGCAGCAGGGGGCTGTCGGCCATGGGTACTACATGGCTGGGGGCACCAGTCAGAAGGCCCGGACTGAGGGGAGACCCACGGTGAACCGTGCCAACAGTGGACAGGCACATAAGGACGAGGCGCTCAAAGAGCTTAAGCAGGGCCACGTCCGCTCGCTCAGTGAGAGAATCATGCAGCTATCCCTGGAGAGGACGGGAGCTAAGCAGCACCTCCCTGGCTCAGGGAGCGGAAAGGGGTTCAAGGCAGGTGGGGGCCCCTCCCCCGCCCAGCCCGCAGGCAAAGCACTGGACCCCCGGGGTCCTCCACCCGAGTACCCCTATAAGACCAAGCAGATGATGTCCCCGGTGAGCAAGACCCAGGAGCATGGACTTTTCTACAGTGACCAGCACCCAGGGATGCTCCATGAGATGGTCAAGCCATACCCTGCTCCTCAGCCCGCGAGAACAGAGGTGGCCGTGCTGAGGTACCAGCCGCCCCCGGAGTATGGGGTCACAAGGTGATTATCCATCAAGCCCAGAGTTTTTAGCCTGGCATGTCAGAATTCAGCCCATCGTGTTTTTAGTGTTTGTTATTTTCAAGTCATGTTAGGTTTTTGCCATTTTTTTTTCTTGTGCGTAGTATTTAATAAGCCACTTCTTGGCCAAAATACATAGAGTCAAACAGAACAGAGAGCAATTGGGGATTTTCTCCAAATGTAACAGAAGGCAACTGGGGATTTCTGAGTTTAGGGGAGGAGCCTCCGTTGTTGGCTGCCCTGGGAGCTGTGCCGAGTGGCCAGGCAAGGCAGCAATTTTCCTGGCTGGCTTCATGGAGAGCGTCCAAACTCCTGGAGCATGTTATTACCATGGGGTTTTATAGAGCCTTTCTTCATTGTCGATTGGAAAGGAAAGTGTAGTGTGAACACTAGAACTGAGGAGTTAAAGAGGCCATATTAATCATATAGTCTCCCGTCCTATACTGAACAGATGAGAAACTAAAACCTAGAGAGATTCCTACATTTCCATGGCCCACACATCTAGGCTCCCTGCCCCCACTGTCGGAATCTCTCCCCTCCGTTGTGCTAATTCTGATCCCTTTCCAATGACCCGGCAGATCCAGCAGCACTTGCTGAGTGTGTACTCAGTGCAGCCTTGTACCAAGTTCAGAGATAGAAAAAGCCTCCCTGCCCTCCAGGACCTTAGGGCACTGCCCCGGGGGAGCCAGCACCTGAGCCCATCATGCCATGCAGCGTGCTGTGGGCTCAGAACCAGAGTATGACTCACAACTGGAGGGAGTGGGGAAGAGCCCCACAGAAGAGGTGACCTCCAAGTAGGGTCTTGAAGGACGAACAGGAGCTGTGGGGAAAGCGAGCGAAGAGATGAGGTAGCAGGGTGTACCGTATAGGGGGTGCACCGTGCAGGGGGCACACCGTGCAGGGGGCATGCTGCTGGTTCATCTAGAATGAGCTGCAGTGCCGCTAGTGGGTCAGGGTTTGGTCAGCAGCGGCAGAAGCATTTTAGAACAGGGAATGGAGACCAACCGGTGGAGGGCTTTAGGAGCCCTACTCTGGAGTTTGGAATTTAGCCATAAGCAATTGAGAAAGCCAGTGTTTTCAAGTCAGACTCTGGTGATGTTTATTAGGCTGACCTAAGGGGTGGTGAAGGGTGATGAAGCAGAGGAACAGGACCGGGGGCCATGATGACCGTCAGGAACAATTTCAGTAGTCCAGCAAGGAATTGAGGAGGACTGCCTAAGTTTTGAGGCCAGAGGTGTAGGGGAACATTATATACTGTGAGGGGTGTGGGAGTAGAATTGATGGGGTTTAATGACTGATCAGGTATGGAAGGTGAGGAATCACAGGGTAATTGGAAATCAAGCTCTCAAGGGAGAAATTGGGTCTGAAGATACAAATTTGGGAGATCCCGGCATTTCGATGCTGCCGAGCTTCTTGGGGAGAGTGTGGAGTGTGAGAAGAGCAGGCAAGCTGCCACTGCCTGTTCTTGACTATGTCTTCATCCTCACAAAGGGCCTTATTTATCTGTTTCTAAATCAGATAAGGCGAGTTTTCCCTGTGCGACCCCAGCCACTGTGTGCAGGGCATACCTTGGCTGTACATCTTCTGAAAAGGGTGTGACTGGGCCCTGACAGGGAGAGAGGTGGCCAACCTACCCTTTTCTTCCCAGCTGCTGACACATTTCCACGCGTTGGGCCTGGAATGCCAGCTTGGGAGCAGTATACCACCTTTTAGGCTACAGAACTCATTCTTCCTCAAGGGGGCACAGCCTGACCTCACTGAGGAATCCAAGATGGGGCCCACGGGGCTCTTGTCTCTTTTCTATGTACTCTTTTATACTCCCTTTTATAGATCCTTAAGCCACAGGAGATATTTAAACTTTAAAACGGTCAAGTTTGAAGAAGGGGGAAACAAGGTCTTCATATCTCTGGTATGGGTGCCACATTAATTCCAGAGACTTGTGGAAAGTAGTCTGTGATCTTTACCATAGGATTATATCAGAGTTTGGTGTGTGATATTTCACAATTTTTCCTAAACATTTAACTCAGCCTCTAGAGCTTGGTAGAAGGTGGGGATATCCTCACATGAAGTCTACTTCTTCTCTTTGGCTTTACAGCAGTGCGTAAAGGGGGTCATTTTGCTTTTTGTCATTTGGCAGTTCGTCATTTGGCAGTTCGTGTGATATGAAGTGGGGAGATATGGGAAAGGGAGGAGGAAAGTGCCAACAGTAGAGCTACCCAGTTATTCGTGGAAGGTGTCATTTGTCTCAAAGTTATGATGTCAGAAAGAAGAAGAAATGTATGAGGGATTTGAGCCAATTGCCAGTCTTGGCAGCTGGATTGACATGGCACATCAAAATGGCCCAGGGGATGTAACAGACAGGCCATTGAGGCTTGGCCCCAGAGCTACAAGGCCCCTTTGTGAGCCCGGCCATGGCTAGCCAGCATGTCTCCAGCAGCGCAGCCCTGGGCTGACAGAGTAAACAAAGTTGTATCCATACCAGCCCTGGTTCAGACACATCCAACGTGGTCTGAACTTCAAGGGTTGGATCCGAAACTCAGCAGCGTTTCATGGTCAGGTTTTCCTTGACACAAGAGATGAGCAGGGCTCCTTTTAATTTCATGAATACATTCTCTTGTGCCTAAAGGGTTATCTGTTTGTCATTTATGGCAGTGGTTTCAGAAGCCTGATGGGTCAATACATCATAGACTCCTGGACGCGAAGGAAAGGCCACTGCCTGAGATCATGGAGTTCACCTCCTTGCCTTGTGATGCAAAAAATGGGTTTAGTATGTGGTGAAGATTCATTCTGTGGTTTTGTCCAACCCTTTACATTGTTCAGACTTCACTGATTTTTTTTGTCTAGAGATGGAAGGCCCAAAAGACAAGTGAGACAAGAGTGTAGAACTTGTGATAAGAGGAGAATGAACTTGGACTTCTTGCCTTCATAATACTGACTCACCATAGCTTATAAGTTCACCTGCCCTGATCTGCTAAAGACAAAGATGTGCGGTAGTTTATTGTAAAGCACATTAGTCTCCTCTGGTGGGAAACCTCACGGAGAGTCTATCATCAGTGAAAGCCTCCTTGACTTGTTCCACTTTGGCCTTTATCGTGAGTGAGGCTGGCGGAGATGGGCAGACCGAGGCCCTGCTGAAGTGGGTGGGGGGACCTTCAGGGAACAAGAGCTGGCCACGGATGAAGGCTCTGGTTTTGTTCCTGCTCCATCCTCCTTACCCTTCAACCCAGAAGTGGAAATGGATGGATATAAAGGAGCATAAGGTAAGAATTGGACAGTTGTTCTATGTAGAATTGTGGTTTAAAAAAAAAGGCAAGCATTTGGGTGTTCATTCTGAGTCACTTCGTGGAAACAGAACATGTACTGTGGATGGAAGTGAATGTGTGAGTGGGTGCCGGTGGGTGAGCTGACCTCTGTCAGAGCTCTTGGAGTACATTAGTCAAGTGCATGTTTGCTTTCCAAAGAAATCTGTCCATATTTCCAAAAGTGGAAACCAAAGATGCCAAAAAATTACTCAAAATATCCTACTTTCTTAATACAATCACTGTTAATATTTTTCCTATACACATTCATTTTTTCACATTATAACCATAGATTATATTTGGTTTAGTATCATAGCTTTTTTTAGGTAGTATTGTATCACATTCTTTTTGCAACGTATAATTGTTTCCATAACCATCCTTTTTATTGCTGCATGATGTTTTATAGAGTATATCATTGACATCATTTTTTCTTTAAGTAATGTAATGAACATCATCACGCATAACAAATTTTCCATGCCCTGGCCCCTAACCCCTAACCTCTGACGCTAACCCTGATCCTGACCCTGAAACTAGCCCTGGCCTTCTTGAGGGGTTTCTGGGCTGCAGGGTCCTGGGCACTTACCTTACCCCTCACACTGGCCCTAGCCCTGACCTTGGCCTTTACCCTGACCCTAACTCTGGGTCTGGGAGGGTGGCTTCCTGAACGCACAGTGGAAGGGGCTGAGAGGCAGCCTGGCTGTTCTGAAGAAGACTCCAAACATTTAAGAATTGGTCATATTTCAGGGCGTTTGGGTGGCTTAGTCGTTTGAGTGACCAACTCTTGATTTTTGCCTGAGGTCATGATCTAACCATTGAAGGATTGAGTCCCCAGTCAGGCTCTGGGATGACAGCATGTAGCCTGCTTGGGATTCTCTCTCTCCTTCTCCCACTGCCCCTCCCCTGCTCGCTCTCTCTCTCTCTCTCTCTCTCTCTCTCTCGCATGTGCATGCTGTGCTCTCGCTATCAAAATAAATAAAACTTAAAAAAAAGAATTGATAGTATTTCTGAAAATAGATGTGAAGGTGGAAATAAAAACAGAAGGACCAATTGAATGTCTATTTAAAGAGTCTTTGGAGGGGTACCTGGGTGGCTCAGTCGGTTGAGCATCTGACCTCACGGTTCATGAGTTCGAGCCCATGTGGGGCTCTGTGCTGACAGCTAGCTGAGAGCCTGGAGCCTGTTTTGGGTTCTGTATCTCCCTCTCTTTCTGACCCTCCCCTGCTCACGCTCTCTCTCTCTCTCAAAAATAAATAAAACATTAAAAAATTAAAAAAAAAAACACAGTCTTTGGAGCCTATGGTCCCTCCTTGTCTCAGCTCAGTGGATGGTTACCATGTCTGTTCTCACCCGAGCACAAGTCTGGGGTTTTGTTCTCTGGAGGGGGTCTCTGAACTTTTGGTTTATTTCTTTAGGAATCATTATTTAGAGATGAAATTATTGGGTGCATTGTAGTAAACCTTTAATGACTTGTGATACTAGATGACTTTGTAAAAATATGATAGTGCCTGTGTCACTGCCCTTTGGCTAACATTAGTCACTACAGTTACAAAAACTCTGCTAATTTAATAGGCAGATAGCATTAATTCTTTTAATTTGCAATTATAAGCCAGGTTAATGGGGGGTTATTTTACTAGTTAGATTGATTTGATCTTGAAAATGAGCTGTAATTTTTATTCATATAATCTATATATTATGATGGATTCAGAGCAAACTAAAACCTGTTTTCTCTAATGCTTGCCCTGATTTTCCAGTTTCTAGAATTCTGTATGCAGGCCACGCTGTGTAGGTTACCTCATTTCAGTCTCCTGCAGTTCTGAGGGGTGGGCGCTGTCACTGTCCGTGTCATACGGTCCGGGGGTCCATGATGTGCATGGGAAACACTCAGGCTTAGAGGTAACGTAGTCACAGGCACCAGCTTGAAGTGCAGGAGCCAGTGTGCATGCACTGCAGCTCCCAGAATGTGAACCCTCGGCCACCCAGTTGCATGTTGCGGTAGAGGCAAAAATACGGTTTTTATTTGGTAGCACTCCTCTGGTGAATTTCTAATCAAATTTATATATCACACCTGCTGTCCAGCCTGTGCCCTGCCCACCTCGGTTTTTTTCAGGAGGACCAGAATACTGATGACATATTCCAGCCTCTAGGAGCAAAGGCCTCCAGATGCCCCCTTTGTCTCCAGATATGTTAGAAGGCCTAGGAGCAAACTTAGGCTTGTCCACAGCTGTAGCTGTGAGCCATAGCTGGCTTCTGGCTTACTTACATTTGGAGGTGGGGACCAAGGCAGTGGTGCTTGTTTGCCTTAGCCTGTTTTTAGCGGAATGCTTCAGTTACAGAAGAGAAGTACTATTTTAATGACTAACTTGTATGGTTCAGGCAGTATCAGTTTGGAAAAAGACTAACTGTCCATTACTCCTGTCTGTGAAGAGAGCACTCTGTTTCCACCTGCCCGTTGCCTTTTTTGTCCTGTATCGTGTCTGATTCACCTGGCCAGCATGGGGGTTTGATTTACTAGCTTCCCAGGAGCAGAGAAAGGAGTGGTGACTGTTTATTAATATTTTATTCATCTGTGAATGTATTAATTTGATTTTTAGTATGTAGGTGGATACTTGATAATGGCATGAAATGGTGGTGTTTGACCCAGCCCTCTGTCTGAGGCTGATAAAAAACACCTTACAAGACGATGAAGCAAGAGGTGCTGTGGACTTCCTTGCACAGAGAAGCTTGCTACCTTCTCCCCAGGGGCCAGTCATCTCCATCACCCTCTTCCCAGCAGGGCAGGGACTTGCCATTTCCTGCAGTCAGAGAGGGAACATGGTGGGTGTTACTTATGTCCCAGACTGCTCATGTTTTCCTTAAAAAGTGCACTGTACGTTTTCCCCCTTGAGAAAGCTCCAGGGTTGGTTTTATTTAGGATAGATGACATTCTCTGGGAGCATGCCAAAAGAGAGTGCAGGGAGGAGGGGAGGAAGCGAGAGGGGACACAGCCAAGGAGCGCATGTGGTAAATGAAAGAGAGAGAACACCTCCCCCCAAGAAACTCATGTCAGTCCAACTGTGCAGCCAGAGTGCAGTTTAAAACACAAACAAGCGCAAAGATTCACGCTAAAGGGCAGGGCTACTTGGTGGACTGGAGGTTTGGAATGTGCCGTATTGCAAGAAAGAATGTCTGGTGGTCCCATCTTTGAATCAGAAATACCTGGAAGAGGAAGGAGAATTTTCAGAATAAGTGTGATTCCAAAGTGGCAATTTGCGGTTCATCCAGTCTTGAAGATGAATTGCTATGTAGGACAAAAGGTAAGCCAGATCCAGAGTCGTTGGATTAAAAATTATGTGTTGCCCTCAACAAAAATGAGGCTATGGAGCCTTATTTAAATTCCACCAGCTAAACATGCGTTGTGAATACCAGCATGAGAATTTAGGAGTTTCTACCATCTTTAAGCTGGATTATGGCTTGATGAGCCAGGTAAAATGCTGTTTATTCTGAGAAATGGCTCTGCAGTATGGGAATTTCAAAGGCTAGGGTTAAGCTCAGGTTACTTTCTCAGGAAGCCTAATACATTTCCAGGTATGATGCATTAAACAAGTGACTTCTTCCAGCAAGAGGATTGCCTATATCCATCCTGCATAGCAGTAAATCTGATCTTAGTTTACACAAGACTTGAGTCTTGGGCATTTATGAGTCTTACCGGTGCCTGCACAGCCACTGGGTCTGGGCGGGGAGGCTATGAGTTTGAGAGAAGATTTGAGAGGTTTTGAGTTCTAGCACTTCTGTATTGCAGTCAATGGTGTTAAGTTCTCTGAGCCTCAGTTTCCTTATCTGCAACTTGTTATGGGTGATGTTTTCTAAAACTAACTGATTTTCTCTGCCAAAAAAGAAGGAAATGGAAATTATCTGCAGTCCCATTATCTAGGCTAACCATTGTTAAACACTCCGTACGCTGTGTTGCTTTGAGGGTCAGAAAATTATAAGAAAAATACTATTAGATTGGAAAACTCTATGTAAATAGGTATTTTTGCTGAAGGAGAAGTCTAAGAAGCCAAGAAGCCCTTTATTATTTCATCTCACTTTTTAATTCCTTTATCTCATTTTGTTTACTTTCTCTAATTATTAAAATAACAATGCAGATATTTTTGGCTTATCTTTATTTTTGAATTTTTTATAGTGTACATGTATTACTTAGACAATGAATTTTTTAAAAAGTAGCCATACATATTCATTGTAGAAATTATATAAAGAAAAATAGGACAAGAAAAAAAATCCATAATCCCATCACTTAGCATTAGTCACTCTGACCCTTTGTTATAATTTCTTTTAGTCATTTTTTGTGCACTGTTTTTCACACATACTAGGTGAAATCTGAATATGTGTCATATCTTGAGAATTAAAAATCCGTTCTTAGGGACTCGGTTAAAACTTGTTGAACTGCACTGTTAATGTCAGTAAACTGAAAAAGTTGTTTTGATTTTATTTCTCTATTAATAATTTGCTTTGGAAAATGCTTTGGAAAAAGCCTGTGTTTTCGCTTTTGTTTATTTTTTTATTTATTTTTTTAAGGTTTTTATTTATTTCGAGAGAGAGAGAGAGAGACAGCGTGAGCAGGGGAGGGTCAGAGAGAGAGGGAGTCACAGACTGAAACAGGCTCCAGGCTCTGGGCTGGCAGTCAGCACAGAGCCCGACGTGGGGCCCGAACCCACGAGCCGCGAGATCATGACCTAAGCGAAAGTCGGACGCTTAACCGACTAAGCCACCCAGGCACCCCTGTGTTTTCTCTTTTGAATTCCCTTGATCACATCTTCCGTCCATTTATCCACTGATGTTTATTTTCGTATCACGTTTTGAAACATTTTTGTCCATCACACAAGCCAGATTTGTTAAATGTTCACGGGATGGCCTAATTACAGATGAACGTATAGTTTCATATATTGAATAGAGCTTGCTGATCACCCTTGCCGCTTGGGGATGTGGGGACAGCAGAGAGGGGGCTGCTGGTCTGTTGGCATGAATTGCTCTGATGGTCACTGAATTCTGGAATTCTCTCATTTTTGGTGAAGGTGTAGCATGTTCTATAGCAGTGCTGTCCAGCAGAAGTACAGTGTGAGCCACACATGTCTACTTAAAATGTTCTAGCAGCCACAGTTTTCAGAAGTTAAAAGAAAACAAGTAAAATTAATTTTCAAACCTGGTTTAGTTAACCCATTAACAACCTATCTTTAAAAACATGTTATAGTTAGCTAAAACTACTGTGATTTCAACAGGTAATCATCATTAAAAAAAACTGTTAATGAGCTGTTTTACATATCTTCTCCCAAATCCTCGGATTTTGATGCATATTCTACCCTTCCTGCATATTTCCGTTCAGACTCACCACATTTCAGGTGTTTGGTAGCCCATGTAGCTCCTGGCTTCTCTTTGGGACAGCACCCAGAACGATGTAAGACCCCGTGTCCGAGAGAGAATGCCCTGACGCGTCCAGACACCACCTTGACATCCTCTCGCAGGAAAGCTGTTCAGAAGTGGGAGATTCTGTGGTGCTGGAGTGTGCTTTGATCCCTTACTTAGCTTGAGGATTAGGGACGTGGTGTTTGAAGAGGAAGGGACACTCAAGGGTGGTACTTCTTGCCTTTCTCTTAACGCTTTTTGGCAGTGGGTGATCACAACAGAGGCTAACAGGTATTAAGTACTTCCCTAAAGGTAGACATTGTGTACAATGCTTCGTATTCCTTATCTCACTAAATTCTCACAACCACCCTGTGAGGTGGTTATTATCATCATCATTTAAAGGTGAGGAAGTTAAAAACTCTTCCACTGGTACATGGTTAGAAAAGAAGCAGAAGCAGAAAAAGAATACCCCATACTAAGGAGTAGTGCGCTCTTGTACTAACATGAGAGCCCTGGTGTAGTGCAAGGAGGGTGATTTCAAGACCCTGGGGTCAAAGCCCGTTTTTACGCTTTGCACAGGACTTGAAGTCTCTGCTTTGTGAATCCTGAAGTTTGCATGCTTTAACAGTAGGATAATGTGTGGCATGAGATCAGTGAATGCCCAAGATTGTAAGAATTGAGTGATACAGTTGACGTAAAATGCTAATGTGGCATATTTACGTTCAAGTGTAAATTAAATACGAAAGTTTAAATAAGCTTGTCTGTGAAGGTTTGCTCTGTGCACAGAGGAATGAATGGACTGTTGGTTAGATGTCACCAATGACCTTCTTTCCCCAATCCAAATAATGTTGTCACTCCCATTTTGAGCTGCATTTTGTGACTCCAACTATGTAAGAAGGGCAGTGGCACAGAGCCGTGTTATTTATTATATTGGCAATCTCGTGATTTGAGATTCTATCCAGTACCAGTTACCCAGAGCCAATCTAAACACCAGAGGTCTCTTCTTTAATAATGTAATGTTGTAGGTTCAGCCATTATTTGAAAGCAGCATGAAGCATGTATGGTCTCCCAGCTTGCTCCTGGGCCTGGGGACCAAATCAGTTGACATAAATGTATGGAGCACCGACTTAGTAGAAGTCATAACTTTCTACCCTCAAAAAATATGCACGCTAACAATTTGGGAGGAAAGACTCATGGATGAAAAATTAAATAATATTACATTTAAATAAAAATTTGGGAGAACAAAAGACATGATGTGGTCCAGTGATTGTATGTTGCCAGGATTGGGATTTAGGCAGGTTGTAAGTTTGGAGGAAAGGGATGGGTGCAGATTCTGGGGTGAGGCTACGTGCAGTGTGGTCTAGAGTCATCGATGAAGGAGGGCCAGTCTACCAGGCTTCTCTATGTGACCCCTATTTTGTCATGATGTCACTCTTTAAATGCTATGACTCTTTTTTTTCTTCTTCTTTTTTAATACCTGGATGTGGACTTAGGGAGAAGAGGCTTTTTCAGCTTTGCTCAGACCTATTTAAGTAACTGGTCATTTCGGTAGCAGATGGAAAAAGGTCACTTTCCAAGGCTGTTGCATTCCTTCAGAAAGGAGCGGGACCTGTTGGTGGTACCTGCCTCAGGTTTTGAGCATTAAGTAAGGTGATGAAATGTGGTGCCTCTCAGATAGCATAGACCCCCAATAAGTGCTACTTTAATGTTCTCTGTAGTCAGAACATTAGCCCGTGAAAGCTAATAAAGTTGAGTGTAAGTAACAGTCCAAGAGAACAACTCAGAGTCAGATTTCCAGCCTTCCTGCTTCCCCTAGGCTGCTTGAGCCTGCAGACGCTTTGATGCTTTTGTGTTAGGGTGTGAATCATGGACACCCCATAGTGTGGTTGCTCTGATGGGGCCACAGGAACCCAGGAGCAAAGAACCCAAGGGTGGCTGCCTTCCCTCCCTGCTCTCACCAGTATAGGGAAATAGTGAACTGCATGGACTCTGGAAACAAAAAGCCAGGGCATAGCTCTCCTTTATGTTCCTGTTATCTCTGTTATGTTCTATAAGTTACCATCCTGCGCGGTTTTTCTCATCTAAATAGTCTGACATTGATACCTATTTTATAAGGCAGTTATAAATACAAAAAATGCAAAAAAATGATCAATAAATGTTAGCCATCACAGAAAAATTATTGAGACTTATGCATGCCATGTTTGGTGCTGGGATTTGTATTAAGGGCTGTGGGATTCAGGTGATAATAGTAATGGTGATAATAGGTAACTATTCGACCAGTGCTTGCTTTGTGCTGGTCTTTAGACATACTGTTAACTCCTTAAGTCCTTTAGCATTGAACTAAGTCATGCATTGTCCCAGGAAACCAAGACACATGGTGTCAAATCAGCTGGCTCTCTGACTTCACAGCCTACAGGGGAAGTAGGCTCACAAGTGGATCACCATCACATAGCATTCTGTTTGCAGGTGTTTCTCCATAACTGTTGGCTCCCATCTTGTCTTTTCCCCTTTCCTCTGTGTCCCCATTGCTAGGGTCATGGCCAATCAACAGCATTATCTTTGTAAGCTAAGGATAGGTCATTTCTGGTATGATCTCATGTGAAATTTTCCTGTTCTGTCCCAACATTTGTTCCCCCTTATTTGCACTAAGCCCACATCTGCCTTGTACAGATCTTTGAGCTCACCAACCCGTTGGCTGAGTAGTGGAGCTAAGGAATAGAAGTTTGCTGACCTGCCTGCACCTCATCCATTGTAATGTGTTACTGAGTTATTTATGAGGCCAATGTTCTCTTTAGTAGCAGAGTTCCCATTTTGAAAAAGTAAGTTCTTTTCTGTCGCTTAACTTTGGCAAACACTCTTGTCCTGAATTGCCACTCAGGTTACTAGTCACCATCATAGATAACTTAGGCTGGCACTCAGAAAACACTTACTTTTTGTCGTATATCAGAGAAAGATGAGAAGATAAGCCCACCCTTGACCAGAGTGAGTCTCAAATCCCAGAGTTTGATACATGTTAAAAGACAGAAGCCCCAGTTGAAAGCTGTCTGGGTCAAAGGGAAGCCCCATGGTTTGGAGAGAAGGCTGCAGGCTCCTCTGTACCCACCTCAGCTCCAAGGAGACACGCCACATTTGTCCCTTGCCTTGGACAAAGTGTGAAGGGAGTACTTGGAGCTGGGAACAGGTGTCTGCCTTTGAGTCGAGGCAGGTGTAACGTGTGGTGTTTTGCCTCTTGCCCAGGCAAAATTTTTCCATGAAAAGCGCACTGTAGGATTCAGCCAGCCTGCAGGAATGCCTTATTCAGTCACAGATCTGGGGTTTGGGGAGGGGGGGCGGGAATCCATACCTGTTAGGAGTTCCTGTAATCTGGGGTGAAAGCTGGGCCTTGTGAATGGCACTCAGGGCCTTTTCATTCTTGCCGTGGAGTTGGACCTCATCCACACAGGACGACACAGTCATGTACATGCTTCAGTGTGGAAGGGGCACAAATTCATCAAAACGCAGAAGTGTTTTATTTCCCAAGAGATGGGCAGGTAGTGATGTAACAGGTATGGAGAGGGAGGGGGAGGGATGGTTTACGTCTCGCCCCTGATGATGGTTGGAAGGTGGAGCCCACTTAAGGAATAAAGAATCAGACTGAGCTCCATGGTTCTCCAGCAGGCCTTGGGGAACTTAGATCCCAGCTGTTTCAACAGGAAGTGGAAGGGGCTTCCTGACTGAAGCCATACGGAAACCTAGTTGGGGGATCCCTTCCGAGCCTAGGTGCAAAGCTCTGTGTTTGTTACCAAACCAAGGCTTGTGGTAGGTCACGTTGTTGGGCTCTGTTGAATTTCTCCTGAGGTCATCTTTATGAATGTCTGCATATCCATGTAGGAAGGGCTAAGGTGACCCTTCTCAAATTTTCTTCTAGAGTTTAACACATAGGTGCCAGGAGTCGGCGTTCAGAGGACTCCTGATTACAAGGCACACTTACAAAATAAGCAATACAGAACCTGACGGGGCCCAAAAACATTCCAGCAAGTGTACTTAGAAGGAAAATAGAAGGCCACGTGGCCTCCTGCGGAAAGTGGGGGCTTTGACTCCAGCTGGCCAGGAGTAAGGGGAGGTGACAGTGGATAAGTGTCAAGGGTTGGAAGTAGCAGGATTTCCAGAGGCCCCTGCCCTGTGATACAGAATGTGGGTGATGTAGGGTTGCTGACCATTCTTCTCACTCCAGTTCCCAGACTGTGTCCTAAAGGTTAGGGAGCTCAACAAGAAAACTTGTCCACCTGAGTCTGCAGAGGAGAGGCAGATGTGCTTGGAGAACTAGCCACCAAGACTGTCTTTTGTGATTATACCTACACAAGTTGTTGGTAGGAGTCCTTGGCTCAGGCTGAGAGAAAATACGATGAATTCTTATGGACTGGGTAACAGAACAGTGAGGAGGGGATTGTTAGGGGGTGAAGCCAGAGAGCGCAGCTCAAATTTTCAGATAGAGGAGCTAGTGCCCGGGCTTTGAGCCATCTTGATAACGTGGCTAAGACCCCGAGACCTCCTCATCCTAGTCAATCAAAACAAAAGGTTCGTCTCTTCCCCCCAAGAGTTGTCAGTTCATTGGATGGTACCTCTGTCCATTTGTGTAAAGCCCCTAATCTAGGATTTATTTTTTTAATCTTTGTTTATGTTGAGAGTGAGAGATGGCACAAGAAGGGAAGGGGCAGAGAGAGAGAAGGAGAGAGAGAGGCTCCATGCTGTCAGCCAGGAGTCCCATGCAGGGCTCGAACCCACAAACTATGTGATCATGACCTGAGCCAAAATCAAGGGCCAGATGCTTAACTGACTGAGTCACCCAGATGCCCCCAGGAGTAATTTAAATTTTCCTCACTTTCTTTCTGTCTGTGACATGTCCAGACATACCCCAAATCCATCCATGGTTTCTCTTCTGCTGCTGCCCTGTGAGACTTGATGGTTCTCACCTAGACCACGCTCAGGCCTCCCTGGGGGCACCGTTCATGCATTCTTGCCACTGTGCATCCTGTCTGCGGGCTGTCAGTGGGGCAGCTCCTCCACGGCCATGGTCTACACCAAGTGCTGGCCTTGACTTACAAAGGCCCTTTACTCATGGCTCTGGTCATATCTGGCACTGCTTTTGCTGACTGTGCTGACTGTGCTCCATAACTTCACACACACATTCTCTCTGTCTCTCTCTGTTTCTCTCTCTCGTCCTCATTGGTGCTTGTGCTGAATCCTGACTTGGGTCCCGAGCCCTAGCTGATTCCTTACCTGGGATATTCCTTTTCCTCCTCCTTTCCCCAGGGTCCTTCTTTTCCTTCATTCAGACTTCAACTCAAGCACCCATGTCTCCCTCCCTGACCTCTCAGTACAAACTAGCCTCGAGGTCACTTATGGTCACACAACTCTGCAATACCTGGCTGATCAGCTTCTGTCCCTGAGCATGTAAGCCTTTCGAGAGCAGGGACTTTGTATCCCGCGCAACGAGCACAGTGCTGTTCAGAGGGAGAACACATTAAATGCCTGCTGGTGAAGGACCTAACCCACCCTACTGTCACCAGCACGGAGACGTGCACCAATCGCCTCTGGTAGCCCAGGCCAGTGGCTAGGACGCGTCTTGCTGCGACTTCCCCCTCCCCCCTGTTTCTCTGGGGTGTGATGACCGGTGTCCGCTTCCCTTGCAGCCGCCCCTGCCAGCTCCCTTTCCCGTCGACAGTGCAGCCGCACAGCCCGATGTCCTCCCAGAACCCGTCCACCGGCGGGCCGCTGCACTCCGTGTCCGTGCCGCTCGCGCTTCCCATGACCCTGGCGGCCCCGCAGCCCCCGCCCGCCGCCTCCCCCAGCCAGCAGCTCGGGCCCGACGCGTTCGCCATCGTGGAGCGAGCCCAGCAGATGGTGGAGATCCTGACTGAGGAGAACCGTGTGCTGCACCAGGAGCTTCAGGGTTACTACGACAATGCCGACAAGCTCCATAAGGTAGGTGGCTTCCGGAAGGAAGGAGAGGGGAAGGGACAGAATTGCTTCCCCGCTGCTGACTCACTGGCCAGCAGTGACCCCCGTGTATGCCAGGCACTGTGCAAAGCTTTAGGGAGACGATAGAGAGGACACGGGCCCTGCCTTGGAGGAGCTTACAGTCCAAAAGGGGGGGAGTTGCCTAAGCTAACACCTGCTGTAACGTAGGGTGTCAGGTGGTTGCAGTAGGTACAGCGGGGGTGGCCCTGGACCTGGGACTCAGAGGTGGCTAGTATTTCCCCAGGTGGACAGTGGGAATAATGGTGTGGCGGCCTTCGTTCTTAGGGCGTAAGCTGAGAGCCACGGTCAGGAAACTGTTCAGCAAGATGAACTGTGGTAGGCAGTGATTTCGTGATGCTCCCCCACGGTCCGCACTGGAAATGCTTGCGGTAGAACAGAAGAGGTGAGGGGGCAGGAGCAACGGGCTGTTTTAGCAGAGCCACAGGGCACTAGCTTCCTTTCCGGAGCAAGGGGGCATCTGTGGTGGGAGTGATCTTATCAAAGTCTGAGCACCTGGCTCTGTCCTGGACAATCAGGGGCTCTTACGAATAGAAAAGGGAGGAAGATAAACCCTGCCTGACTACCGGAGCATTGCTGTTTGGTTCCATATGACAGTTAATGCTCCTGGTTGGCCCATTTCATGTTTACCTCTCAAGTAAGGCAGACTTTTTCGCTAGTCAGGCTTTCAGAGTAGTCGGTGCGTCTGATTTCTTGGCGGTACCCAGCAGGGAGCATTGGGTTTGATGGGGCAAATGTTCACAGACAGAATCTGCCCCAGCACGTTTATGTGGAGCTTCCACTGAAGGGGTCTGGAGCTTCCTGCAGTCAAGACCAGACTTGGTTCAGGGAGCTCTGAATGCCTTTCCTGGCAGGAAAAGATGAGAGCCAGAAACGAACGGGCTGCCTGAAGATGGCGGCCTCACTCCCACCCTGGTCGGACCCTAGAAGCTGGGAAACAAGCGTGCTGTCTCGTGGCCTTGGCTCTAAGTCACTGCTCAGGTCCAAGCTTGCTTCTGACCTTGGCATTAGGTGCAGTCTGAACATTGGGGCGCTGCTCAGCCCCTCCTGGGAAATAACTAGTTCTTTCTTCTCCCTAATGAAGCCCTGTGGCAGACGTGTCCGGGAGTTATACAGAGCCAGCTGAGGACAGTTTAGTTTTCACATGAATAGCTTTGTGGGGGGTATGTGTGTGTGTGTGTGTGTGTGTGTGTGTGTTTTAATTTATTTTAGAGAGAGAGCAGGGCAGCAGGGCAGAGGGAGACAGACAGACAGGGAGAGAATCTTAATCAGGGCTCAGTCCCATGACCCTGGCTTTGTGAGCTGGGCCAAAATCAAGGGTGGGAGGCTCAGCCGACTGAGCCACCCAGGCGCCCCACAAACATCTCTTTCTTAATTTCACTGCACATTTCTGTTTTGAAAAACAAAGTCAATTTCCTGGTGACTCCGTTTCCCTGCACAGGGGTTGATTCTTCACCTTTGCGGCCAAAAGGATTCTGATGACTGAGAAAGGAAACATCAAAAGCTGTTTCCTTTCTGGAACTCAAAACTCCTTCAGTCCCTTGAATATTATAAATGGTTCTATAATTATTACGTGTCATTTATCAGGCATATGTCAAACTGGAATTGCCAGTTTGAACACCCAGATTTTGGTGGATACTTGCTGTATTCATCACCAGCTCCCCAGCTGTTGTTGACAGCTAGGACCAAGAGATACATGGGCTGCCTGGAAGCTGTGCCTTCACATTGAGTGGCTTGTGTCTCTAAGGTCTTGCCTCCGCATCGGCTGCACTGCTTGGCTGTCTGTCAGCAGGTCTGGGGAGAGGACTGTCGGATGAGGTGACGACCTCACTTCGCAGTGAGGATGACCCTGTTTTGGGTGGAGATGTGAACTGTGCCGTAGGATGTGGCCGCCCTGTGCCGGCAAGAACATCCAGCCTGGGGTCCTCGCAGCATTGGGAGCACTTGCAGAGATTCATTGTAAGGGCAAAACCAGAAATAGATGCATTTTTAATTACAGGGCTTAGCCTCTGCATCCTGTGCTGGGAACACAGCAGGAAAGAACAACTAAATGCAGAGCCTGCCGGAGCGCAGCCTAGGTAGGAAGACCCTGTTTCCAGAGAGGCACAAGGTGGTGATTATCACTGTTGGTGTTGGAATGATGGTTGAGGACCCCCAGGAAGAGCGGTTGTTTTTAGTTTTTCCTTTTGGTCACTCATTCTGCTTCTCTTTCCTCCCAGTTTCCCTGAAACCTAATTAGTGGACAGAGTTTCCAGCAGCACTGTGGGCTGTTGAGAAGGTTGGCCTCAGAAGCCATCAGGGCACAGATGGGCATTTGAAGGGAAAGGGCCGGGTATTTGAAGGGAAAGCCCTAGGCTTGCTTTAGCAAAGACCCTCTTCTTCGGTCAGTGCAATAGCGCTGTGATTGGGCTGTCTGCAGCTTGGATGGCAGGCCAGTCTGTCCTGTGGGTTTCTGGGCTGTGCACACGAAAGTGCTCAGGGAAGATGCCAGAGCTTGGAGTGGCTGAGATTTTCTCCGGGCTTCTTAGTCTGCTCATAGTTCTGTGTCTGGGGCCAGGAGCATCACTCTGTGTGCTTTCTGGGGCTCTGCGGCTCGGCCCAAGAGCTTCCTGATACCTGGCTGGAAGGGAAAACAGATGTCGTGAAGGCAAACCCAGGGCTGTCTTCAGAGGATCGTACTTGGACGATCACTAGCCCAAGTGTTTGTATAGCCTGTCCAACCTTCCCTTTGTCTTTGACAAACATCAGGAGGATTCAGATGTTTTGGACACGGGGTGCGGGGGGGTATGTGGTGCCCATTCTGAAGGAGTGTGCAGTGCGGTCAAATCATAGAGCTTTAGACTTAAAATTCTTAAAATGATTCTAGTCTAGCTTCCCACCCTTTAGGAATCCTTGCTTTGTGTCCCTGAAAGGAGAGTTCTCACTTTTTACTTGAATGCCTACACAGGAGAGAAGCTCCCTACTGGGCATCCTTCTGGAAAACGTAGTTAGGAAATTCTCCCTTACGTTGAATCAAAAGCTGTGTCTCTTGAACTTCCTGCGTTGAGTCATAGCTCTGTCCTCCCTAACCACTCTGAAGGAGACTAATGTCTCCATCAGGAAATAGCTTGTACTGAACCAAGACCCTTGCCCTTCTCACTTGGTAGCTACCATCGAGGAACAGTATCCCAGTTCTTAATTGCTTAGTATTTAAGATAGCAAACCATGCTGTCACAGAGATCCTGTGGTTACTTTCTTTTTACAGTACGCAGAGGAAAGCTCTTTCAATGAAAGAAAGGAATCCACGATTGGGTATGGTTCATCAGTGCCCAGGTCTGTCTGTAGGAAATTATAACATTTAAAGGTTAATTAATTCATCACTCTGTTTTTTTGTCATGGGCAGGGCAGAGTTTTAGGGCTGTAAGGGCTCATTTTCTGCACTCAAGGAGTTGATAGTCAAATTGTTACGGAATCTGGTCTGGATTACTTGGTGGAAGAACAAAGTGGTACTCGGAGATCTTGGAAGGCAGGAGGTTTATTTCACACTGGCGGGCTCAGAGGAAATCACTTTCCAGAGGTCTGAGCCCCAAACGCAAGCATGGGGGACAATTTATAGTCTGTTACTTTCGCATTAGTAGTAATTTGGCTCACGCGGCAAGCAGGGCAAGAAGAACCTGGAAAAGGGAGTCTTTGGGCGGGGACTGGAATTCCCCTATCATTCCTGTCGGTCATCTTGTAACATAATTTTTCCCTATCAGAATCAGAGATGTAAAAAACATATGCACAACTGAATTCCAGTCAGGTGAATCCAGCAGATGAGAGTCTGTGTAATCAGCTGGAGGGAAGTTCTAGTGGCCAGTGTAGTTGAGGACGGCTTCCTTCTTGTCCTTGACTTAAAAGTGCTGAGCACCTGAGGGTGGGCACCTCAGGGTCTGTGCGCCTCTAGGCTTCCCCAACACTAGGTGATGCCCTCTGGCCCTGAAGGGGACTGTCCCCGAGGCATGCCCATCTGTCTGAAAACAAAGGCCATCTTTTATAGATGAAATTAGCATAGAAATGGTGGTATGTTTCAAAGCTAACTCTATTGTGAACAAAATTAAAAGGAAGGAACATAATTTGGAGGAGGGCTAGGAATATGAGTCAGGATGTGCTCTTTTCTGTCAACTGCCACATTCCCAACAGTTCTTGATGTCTTTGAAAGAAACAGAAAGGCCCATTGAAATGAGGGGACCATGAAAGAATTGACTCTGGTAGCAAGAGGCCTTTGGGAGATTAAGATGGTGCCCAGAGGGGCCTTGGTATGTGGCTCCTCCACTTCGCAGAAGCCCTGAGGCTCTGCAGCCTCTCCATCCTCTTCTGGGTTTCATTGTAACCTCTGGTGCACCGGCCACATTCTCTCTTCTTAAGTCTGTGGCACCCTCGGCTTCATTCTTGCCCAGTGGCTCCTCTGCCCCACCTACTGCACAGGGTTGACATCCCCTCCTTGACCCTGTCATCTTCCGATGGTCTCCCTAAGTGGTCCCCACTTGATGACATCAGCTGTCATCTGGACACCGTGAGTGAGCCGCTCTCCTGGCTCCCAGACCTGCGTCTCCACCCCCTACCTGGAAATCCTTGCCTGGTGTTCTGCAGGCACCTCAGACACGGCGGGTCCCAAACTAGGCCACTTTCCTTGCTTTGCTAAGCCTGTTTCTCTTAGAATCACTTACTTTGGTTCAGTCTTGTTACTCTGTCTTCTCTGGTCTGAATGTCTGTGTCATCTTTTGAGTTCCTTCTCCTTCGCCATCTTGACCACTCTCTGAGGCCTGTTGACTCCACTCCTCGGTGTCTTTGGAATTTGTCTTTTTAGTTGTAGTCCCTGCCCTTGTCATCTGTCCTTGAACTATTTATCTTAGCTTCTTACCTGGATTTGTTTTCTGCTTCCTCTCCCTCCCCTCCCCCCCCACCTCCCCTTTAGATGTATCTCCATAAAGCCTTAGATAAAGTCATACTTCCCAGCTGCTTAGCTAACCCTCTGCTCCCCAGGCCACCTTAGCCCTGTAATGCCCCCTCACCCCTGAAGTCCTTCCATCGGGCCTCTCTCCCACCCTCACGTCTTGCTCTCATCCCTGGACTACTGTCCTGTCAGAGACATGCGCTCTCTCTCATGGCCCTGTGCTGTGGCTCCCGCCCTGTCTTCTGATGACAACACCAAAGCCATTTGGCCTTTTCTGCTTGACAAAGCCCTGTGCATCCTTCAAGACGCATTTTAAAAAGCCGCTCTCTTTTTTAAAGAAACCATTTCTCACCCCTGCAAAATCAATGACTTTATCTCTAGGCTGTCAGAGCATTACAGAACCACCACACCCCTCATCCCCACACGTGTCTGGGGAGAGGCCAACGCTTAGACTGTGAGCTCCCAAAGAGCAGGAATTATCTTACTAATTTCTGTATCTTTGGCACCAGGACACATCGAAAATGTGCAGTAGATGTCTGTTATGTCAGGACATGCATTATTTATAGGGGTCCCAGCTGGGACTTTCTGATCAGAGCAGCTGAAGTACAGGCAGTTAGGGTGCCTGGCTCATGGTGACAGGTCTCATGTGGAGGGACCGAAAACATGGTGCAGGTCTCTTGGTGCCCAGTGAGGGGCGCTAGTGCTTCAACCCTTCCCACTGGGCCTCTGTTTCCGGCTCCGAGCAGCAGTTCATCAAGGTTCCACGTCCCCTTCCCCTGCATGTATGTTACGTAGCAATAGAATGGGGTTGTTGATACCTACCTGGAAAGTATGCTGTTACAGGTGAGTCCTGTTAGAGCAGGTACAGCTACTTGTTCCAGACTTACATATGCCCAGAGATTAAAGGCACAGCTCTTGACTTTGTGAAAAATGGAAAAAGAATGGATTTAACCCCATATCTTTCAATTTCTTCATATAAAGAGGTTTTCTTTGGTGCATTTATATATAATTAGAGCTGAGTCCTTTGTCCTTACGCAGACAAGTTCATAGACAAAAGGGTCAACATGCTGAGTAATGATCCCTCCCTTGTGTGATTTGATGTTCCTTTGGGGCTGGGTAGGAGGGGCTCTGGAAGAGCCCTACACTTGTAGCCTGGAAATGTGGGTTCTAGTTGTGGTCCTTTAGTTTTTCTGTACATTAATACTTTTCCTTTTCCTAAAGTGAGAAGAAAAATAATTCTGAATTGCTATACAAAATATAGGAGGTTGAAGTTATGGTCACATTCACCCTTTCCTGGTAATTGTACAGAGAAACTTCTATAAGGTGACAATGGGCTGTCCAGCCAGCCTCGTGAACCTGCTGTTACACGGTCCTGACATGGCCCTTGGAGGGCAGAGGGGGAGTGGAACTGATTATACATTTGGGGAGGTGTGCAACTGGAGGGGCAGACAGGCCGCACCGAAGACAGAGCCTTCACACTCCAAATGTCAAAAAATCAGTGTAACAGGCACCCGTGGGCATGCTGGGAATCCTACTTTCATGCCACTTCTTTCTTTCAGTTTGAAAAAGAACTTCAGAGGATTTCAGAAGCCTATGAGAGCCTGGTCAAGTCCACTACCAAGCGAGAATCGCTGGACAAGGCGATGAGAAACAAACTGGAAGGCGAGATCCGAAGACTTCATGATTTCAACAGAGACCTGCGAGGCATGTCCAGCCCCACGCACTTGCTCTCTGCCCTAGACTTCCCTACAATTGGTGGCCTGGCTACAGGTCCACACTGTGTCCAATAGTCCTGGAAGGTCCAACCACCTGGGGCATGGGCGCTCAAAGAGCAGGATTGTTCCTTTCTTGTTTGCAGGTTGTGGGTTGTGGGGTTGCAACACTGGGCCTGAGAAATGGCGGCCTCTGTGCATGAGCCCATGAAAGGGAGGGAGTGTGTGTACAGCTCCTTCTCTGCTTTAAAACTACTTCACCGTCCATGGCAAATTTATTCAGTAAGATAAAAATAAAAACATAACTTCACAATTTTAAAAATAATAACAAAAATAAAAACATAACTTCACAATTTTAAAAATAATAACATAAAAGTGCTGAGCGGTGATTTGTGACCACACAAAGGAGGATGTTTGAAAAGACCAATGTTGAATGCGCAACCCTTCCCACATCAGGCTGAGTCATTTGGTGGCATTCTTTGAAAGCCACCACTCAACACTTGCTAGATATAGTAGAGACAACAGAGCTAGACAGCATCCCCCTTGGAGGGGAAAGAAAAAGCCCGCAGTTGTGACAAACTGTAGATATATATAAACTCCCTGAGACCTGGAAGCCTCCTGCAGCAGATCTTGGCAGTCTCCCATACACAGAATGATTTAACCCATAAAAATTTCCTTGTCTTTCAGTCAACTAAACCATTTTTCAATTGCCTTATCTGTCAAAGTAACATCCTGGTGGTGGTCTTCAGTACCTAGAGTCTTCCTTTCCTATTCCTACAAATCCTTTTGTCTTGGGAACCATGTACGTCCAATAAAGACTTCTTAGACTGAGTTGTTTCACTGAAAAAATGAAGACTAACCAACTGGTTTGAGCAGACATGGAACTCAGTAGCTAGACTCTTTATCCATTAGGTCATTTTGACTTTTTTAAAAAAAAATTGGTATTTATTGAACTCTTATTTCCATTTGTTAGCTGTCCCTGGCTAACCACAGGGCTGGTGGTGAGGGATAGACTAGGGCTGGGTTTGAGGCTAAGGAGACTTAACCCCTTTAAAGGGACTTCAAGACAGAGGTTTGCTGGCTCGAAGGCAGCGATGAGGGATGCAGTTCTTCTCAGAACCTGGGCTTGGCTGCCTCCCCAGCTGCTGACCCTGACATTAGATGTCATGAAGGCACCCAACGTGCCATGTGAAGACGTTCCTTTGGGTACTTGGGAACACACCAGCCCTCCCCCAGAGCTCCTCAGCTTGGGGCTCCTGCCTGAGTATCTCTGCGAATGTCATTTCTTGTTTGGATGGTGTCTTAGATCCATATGCATTTCCTTGTAACCATTTCCTCTTTGCCCACAGATCGGCTGGAGACCGCCAACAGGCAGCTGTCCAGCAGGGACTACGACGGGCATGAAGACAGAGCCGCGGAGGGGCTTTATGCTTCCCAGAGTGAGTCTCCACATTTCTCTGTCCTGACACTGGTATTCTTAAAAACTGGGGCCTGCGGGAAGAATCTTGTTAATTTTAAGCTGGTCTCTAAGTAGGCTCTTGGCTTCTGGTTCGTTCATTTAGCAAATAAGCTTTTGGGCCTTGGAGGAGGCCCTCCTAGGTCTGCCAGAGACAAAGCCAAAGTTGATTTGTATTATTTCAGCAACGTGTATTCTGTCCTTCTGACCTGCAGTTTCTCTCTGTTTCTCTCTGATATCCTCCCCGGAAAAGCAACACTACAGTCTTTCCTGGCACTCACCACTTTAAGTGAGGCACAACTCTTTTCCTCCAGGGAGAGGGAAGGAGGTCCGTGGTGGGATTGGGTCTTTTTGGCATGTTCTATGCTCCTTAGGTTCAGCACTTCTGGCCTGGCCACCTCTGGCAGCCTCAAGTCACCGAAGGGTCCCATCGTATATCTCCATATGTGGTGCTCGTTTCCAAAAGCCACTGAGCCCATTGCAGTGCAGAATAAAATCATCAGTGGCTTCCTGTGCCTTTAGATTTATTGGGAGAATATTTTATTCATTTTACCAGAGGCAAAGGATAGAAACAAATGGGTTTTGAGAAACCATCGGTCATGGTTTGAATTTCTCCAATTCCATTGCATGTCAGAAATATAAAAATCCAACTCTTTTTTAAGCTGTTTAGAAAATCAAATTTATTTCTGTATCATGATTCTCAACAAGTGCTGTGTTCGGACACTGGCCATCTCTTGTGTAATGGTGGGGTTCTGATGATCAGCCCCTGAGTATAGACCTACATTTTCAAGGCTTGGAAATAATCAGTTAAATTGTCTAATTCCCAGTACTGTTTGGTTGGGTTTAATTTCTGTTGTTTCCCCCAAATTTACTCATGGTAGCACTCCATTGATTTGTCTCAGCTTCATTTTTTAAATTCTGGGGCGCCTGGGTGTGTCCGACTTCGGCTCAGGGTCATGATCTCACGGTTCGTGGGTTCGAGCCCCACATTGGGCTCTGTGCTGACAGCTCAGAGCCTGGAGCCTGTCTTTGGATTTTGTGTCTTCCTCTCTCTCTGACCTTCCCCTGCTCAGGCTGTCTCTCTCTCTCTCAAAAATAACTAAAATATTAAAAAAATTTTTTTTAGTAAAAAAATAAATTCTGTTTTGGCAAATGGACAGTAAATACCATCAAGAGATTTTGCCTCCGATTCCTTGGGTGTCTTGCAGTAGGTGAAGTGGCTTGTGTTCCAGATTTACATAAAAAACTATGTCAGCATCGTGAATTACTCACTCCCCTAACAAATATTATCTCTTTTTCTGGGTGCAGTCCATCTACCATCTCATCTGAGCTTTCATTTAAAATTTTTTTAATGTTTGTTTATTTTTGAGAGGCAAAGAGAGAGATAGAGCACAAGCAGAGGAGGGGCAGAGACACAGAATCAGAAGCAGGCTCCAGGCTCAGAGCTGTCAGCACTGAGCCCGATGCAGGGCTTGAACCCATGGACCGTGAGATCATGACCTGAGCCGAAGTCGGACACTCAACTGACTGAGCCACCCAGGTGCCCCCGAGCTTTCATTAAAAAAAAAAAAAAAAAAAAAATCAGAGTCACCTGTACCATTTGCATTTAGGATTCTTCTAACACCTTGGTTTTGGATGACCGTGTGCCTAGGTGGAGTTTAGTGTCTATGGCAGTTATGTCAACAATGTCACCCTGCTGATACTCTGCCTTCTTGTTGGGGGATATTATTTTGTCACATAGTTCAGGTCAAAATGGAAAAGCCAATTAATTTCATCTGACGGGCATTAGCTCTAGCCTCCCAGCCCAGACTGTGCTGATGGAATAATAAGATTTGGTGCTGTGTGAGTTGAGAAATGTTCCCGAAGACTTTAACCTCCTGGTTGAAAGCTAAAACGTTAATAACGCAGGCAAAGAGGACCTCTAGCTTTACAGGGAATGATCTGTTCTGTGCAAACATGCCCCACTGTGCTCCAAAGGCATAAACAAGAAAGTCCAGAGGCAGTTTTCAACTGCTTAAAGGTATCTCAGTGTTGATGTATAACGTAATTGAATCTAGGCAGGGCATTTGAAGCAGGTTTGCTACCAGTAATATCTAACCAAGTTTTCAAAGCCTAGTCTTTTTAGGACACTTTATAGGACACTTGCCTGTGTCACGGCTTTATAATTATTTGCACTAGCTTTTCCTCTCCTGGAGTGGCAAGAGGTGGACATGAGATGTTATTTCAGATTTGCAGATAGGTTTATTTTTCTTAGTGAGTTGTAAGAACTCTTTGTGTATTAAGGAAATTAGCATGTCCTCTACTCTCTATGTTGCAGATATTTTCCTCCGTTGTTTTTTTAATCTCTGATTATAGCATTCTTTATGTCATAGGAGATTTTTTTAAGTAACCCCATTTATGCCATCTAGGTTTTATGTCGTGTTTAGAGATGCTTATTGCTAACCAAGTTTATAAAAATATTTACCTGTTTTCTTCAGATGTGTTTATGATTTCACTGTTTGCAAGGCTTATATTTTGGAAGCTAGTTTGGGAGGCACAGTAAAAGAGAAAGAAGTAAGAGGTAAGAAAACTAATTACCAGATATTTTAGTATCTAGACAAGAGGTCCTGAACTAAAACAGAAATAGTGATGGAGGGTAGAGGAGAGAGAAGTAAGTGACAAAATTAGTAGGATTCCGTGACCACTTGAGTAATGGCAGTGATAGAGCAAAGAGAAAGGAGTGTGACTGAGCAACAAGATAGATGGTCACCCTTTACCAATAAAAAGCAGGAGAAGCAGGTTGGGATTAGATACTGAGGAGTGGTTTGAGCGCATTGAGTTATGTCATGCTGCGGCTCCTAGCTAAGTGAGCAGGTGTAACAGTAGGGGCAGACATACCCAGAAGGCTGGTGATGGGCAGTGAGTGCCCTCTATCAGGCTTTAGCATGTGGGCACAGAATGGCAGGCATGAATTACTGGCTCTCTTCATAGTTACTAATGTGTTCCATTTTCTGTCTATTGTTTCAGAAACTCTATTATTGGAATACTTCTTAATTTTTTAATGTTTTATTTATTTTTGAGAGAGAGACAGACAGACAGAATGTGAGCAGGGGAGGGACAGACAGAGAGCGAGACACAGAATCCGAAGCAGGCTTCAGGCTCTGAGCTGTCAGCACAGAGGCAGACATGGGGTTTGAACCCCCAAAGTGTGAGATCATGACCTGAGCTGAAGTCAGACACCCAACTGACTGAGCCACCCAGGCACCCCTGGAATGCTTTTTAAATGCTTAGTAATCATAGTTATAAGCATTGCACACACAAAAGGAGCCATCTTTTTCAGATGAATCTTTTGAGATTCTATCACTTGGCTAAGAGAAAGAAAGACTGCAGGCTAAATGGCAGTGACTTCTCTGGGTAACACAAGCCAGTGAGCTAAGGCTAAGTTGCCAAGCCTCTGACAAACACCTTGCCTTGGCCAGGGGGATGTTGGAGGGAAGGGGAAAGTAGAGACTGGTATGTTTGATTTTTTTTTTTTTTATTGGTGTACTTGTTGAGTCTAGGAGTTTAGGTCCAAGAACACCCAAGGAACTCTTGCAGTACAGTGGTTGGTAGGACTTCTGTAAAGCTCTCTCTAATAGAGGGAGAAGCTGCTTCCTGGCCAGATCACTAAATATCTCTGCTGCCCGGGGGAGTTTCCTTTGAGGACTGAATTCTCTGCTCTTACGTTGGAGCCTGACGAAGACCTCAGTGGACTGCCAAGGTGGTCCCTACTTAGCTCTTCAGATCGAAACAAACATTAAACAGGGTGATAATGAGTCCCCCTTGGTTGTGAAATCTGTCGGTTTTAAAAACTGCACTGAATTAAGTACTTGGGAGTTTGGTGGCTGCACGGAGTTTTTTTTCTCTATCACCTCATGGTGTTGCGTTCCTGTCTTTTAGGAATTCAGAGTTTTATTTGGTTTTCTGATTTAGTTTTCTAAATATTTTTGCAAAGTGCTCCTTAAAACAGGTCATCTAGCCAATCCCTATTTTGTCTGCATGAAACTGGGGCTTATTTGTCCTATTTAACGTCTTAAACTTACTGGGTCCCCTGGTTTCCCCATTCATGTGTTTGTGTCACGCACGTGCGGGTGTGTATGCCCTCGCGCATGCGCACACACAAAAGGCAGAGACGGGCCGCGCGGTCCACTAAAGGCATTGCCCTGGGAATGTCTGTTGTCATTCTTACCTCTGTCTTCTCTGTAAGTACAACTGCTTAACTGTTTTTTCTCGCCGAAAATTGATAGCTCTGCAGAATTCTCATCCCATTAGGCCAGAAAACCTAAAGTAAAATATTAGATGTGGGGAAACTAGACTGATAGAGACAATCTCACTACGTTCTCGGGTTGAGTGGGAGCTCAACTCTGGCATAGGTGTGTTATTCCAGGATAAAACCATTCATGTCTCATGGTGTCAAGAACTTCTCTCTATCCCTCTAGGGTTCTTTAGACCCTACAGGTTGAACATATTTGGTTAAACTTCAGTCTATGTTAGATTCTGGCTGTTAAATGGTGTCTCTTAAAAAAATAGGTTTTGGACATTCAGTTGTCTAAGTTTTTGAAAAATGGGTGTACATAAGTCAGAACCGTATGGATTTGATTTTTCTTATAATTCTCATGGGTTTGGAAATTGACCAAAACAAATGTGTGCGACCGACCTATTTTAGAAATAACAGTAACTTGCCATTTTGCATGACTTGAAATCATCATCTCACTCTTAAATCCTGTTTCAGGTACTTTGATTTTCTGTCTCTTATAGACTATAAAAGAGTCTAACACAATTTCCTGCAAGAACATCCCTCTGAGATGTTTGTATTACCTGCAAGGGCTTGTGTGAAACACCAAACCGAATTTATACTGACAGAAACATCGGTTCAGTTGACCCATGTAGAGCATGAGGAGATTGTTCTCAATCCTCATTGGCTTTCATTACTTCATGTTGTGAGTTCCCATCAGACCTCGTTAGGAAGGACAGGTTAGGTTATGGGTATACTAGTTTACCCCTCCTCTGGGCCTGCCAGTGCTCACAGCTTCTTGTGAGCCCCTACTGCAGTGTTTACTCCATTGGCATTCCATAAGGGTGTAATTTATTGGCAGAGATCTCCTCTTCTAGGTGGGAGAAGGCATTCTTTACCAATATCCACAGTACCCATCCCCACCCTGCACTACAAGCCCTTGAACCTTTTTATCTTCCTGGCACTCGATAAGTGTGTATTGAGGGAATGAATAAAAGTGGAAAGTCCTTGTAACATTAGGCTGGAAATAATCCTTATGCAGCATCAGTATCAAATTGTTCTTTTAAGCTCAGTATCTCCCAGTCATATTTGGAGATAATAATGCCTTATTTTAAGACATTAGGCAAATTATTAAAAAGAACTATCAGAATAGAAGCAACTTGAAAATGCTCAAATTGCCTTCTTCCTTCCCTCCTTTTTTTCCAGGTAGGAGGATATTGAGGCAAGGGAAATCTTTTACTAATAAGGATCGTAGTATTTTATAGTATTTTTCTTGAATGTTGGTATTAATAGAGTTGATTTTGGTTCCCTTGACTCCTTCTCTTTTACTCCATTGTGGTTGTGTTGGAGATGAGAGTTGGCTGTGGTATATTAAGGTTTTTGTAGCAACTGGCCAGATGCTCACGCTGACCAATCCATAGACCATTCCAGACACCACAGTTCAGTGCCTGGGCAAGAGAAAGGACTTGTCCATGAAACCTGCCAAGGCAGTATCATTTAAGTCAAGAAAATGTTCTTGCCCTGAATGAACTGATGCTCCTTGAAGACGACCCCTATGTTTAATAGGACTGTGCAGTCCTAAATACCCAAAGTTTTGTAGGTACAAGCTCAAGCAAATGATCGTGGCTCAGGTGCTGCATGTCCTGAATCCTGGTCTCTCACTCACGTACTCATTGACTTGAAGAAAGATGCTTAATCTCCCTGTGTCTCCATTTCTTCTAAAGAAATAGATAAATCTCATTTAGCCACCAGAGCTCTGGGGGATAACTGGTGACGGGAAACGCAGAGGCTTTAATAAAATGCATTTATTCTGCAAACTTCTTCCTGCCTCCACGCATCCTCCATCGACTTCAGCGCTCACATTCCCTGGAAGGACCTTCCAGCTTTCAGGGCAGTGGGGAGATGGGCCACATTCCCACAGAATGCCTGCGTGGCTCACTGAGCCTTGCTGAATTTGGAAGGCAGAGCATGTGCATGCTTACACCACTCGATCAACCTTGACAGACAGCACTGAGAAACGTCAAGCCTACATGACAGCCAGAAGTACACCCAGGCCGCAGGCATCTGTTTATGTTCAGTCGCATCTCCCCAAGTGTGAAAATTAACATTATTCAATCTGGCTGATTTTTCTGTGCTTAAAGAACCAGAGCTGATTAAAGAACTGTCTCTTGATCATGTGTGAGCCCTAGTCTCTGACAACTGAATGTGAGTTATGAGTTTCACATTGTTGCTTTTAAAACTGTGTAGCTCCTTGGCATTTCTGTTATGGGGATTGAAAAATCAAATGTCTTCAACTTTATTAGAGTCCACGTTTCTTGGTACTAATACCTAGATGGATGGACTAGCACAAGATGAAATACATGCTGAAGTCCATGTGCATTTCATGTATCATCAGGAAACCCTCACTTTCCCTGGCGGTTCAGAACCAGGAAATCCAGGATCCCAGGTCTCAGCACGAAAGGCAATTCCCAGAGAAGTCTTTGAGAATAGGGTGAAGTCTTCCTTTTACATTCTCCTCCTACGCCTGGTACTTTTTCCCTTGTAAGCACCCATTACGGTTGTATATAAATAACTGTTTGGATGGTCATTTTCTGTCTTCCTTTCCTAAACCAGATGCAGCATGAGGGTTGAGGGTTGGGGCCCTGTCTGTCACCCTCCCTGTTGCAGTCCCAGCTCATTTATCTCCAGAACCTGGTATAGTGCCTGGCACTTAGAGTCATTTAATAAGTATTTGTTGGCTACTAAATAAAATGATGATGATTCTCATGTAACCAAGTAGTTATTGGCTATCTCCTCTGAACTAGTTGTGTTCTGGGCCACAGATGAGCAAACTCTTTCTGTAAAGGGCCAGATGGTAAATAATTTTAGGCTCAGGGGCCACAACTACTCCGCTCTGTCCCTGTAGCCTGAAGGCTGCCATAGATGGTCCATCAGCATGTGGGTGTGGCTGAGTTCCAATGAAACTTGATTGTAAACAGAATCAGCCTGTGGGATTTGGTTCATAGGCCATCATAAGCTGACCTGTGTCCCAGGTACAAGTCATGGGAGGAAGGAAAAAGAGGGAACCTCAGTAAAAGGAACATGGAAAATGCAGCCCTCCTGAAGTATTCCCTAGATCTCACTTTGTGAATTTCCCCAGATGTAATTGTTATTTTCTTTCCTGGGAGTTTCACAGTCCTCTTTTACTTCATCCCTAATCAGGGAAGCATGATGATTATCATTTTAGATAAACCGAGACATGTAGAAGTTCAGGCACAAGGCTTAGCTCCCAGTGAGGATCAGGAATTCGATAATGATGGAGGACTGGGCAGGATTAGCCGGTGGTTAATGGTAGGTAACTGCCTGCATAGTGAAGTCTTAGGGGTGCCTTTCCCAGCAGGGCCAGAAGTTCCTGCCATAAGCAGCCTCCTGGGAGATGAGGTCTGCAGATCTTGGAGGGGACCTCGAAGGTCACAAATCTGGTCACGAGCAATGCGTGAAGCTCATTAAAAGGCCATCTCATTGTCTCTGTGAGTGACAGTATCCTCAGAGGCTGTTGAGCTGACGGCTAAAGGTTTATCCTCAGGTGGGGTTGCAGTTTGCCCCCTCGAGCCTGCCCTGCGGGTCCTGGTTCAGGCCAGCCTGGGTGTAAGAGCAGTAACAGCTGCCAGCATTAATTGAGCACTTACTCTGCTAGCCTCTGTAGGTACACTGTGTATTTTAATGCTCCAGACAATCTGTGAGGTCTGTATTCTAGGTGTTTTGCAGATGCCCTGAGGCACAGGAAGGTTAAGTAGCTTGTCCATGGTCATACAAGGTGGTAAGTGGGGCAGACGGGTTTCGAACCCAGGTCATTCTGAGTCTGGGGCCCAAACTTACTGAGCTGGTGGGGGGTTGCCCTTCTTATATACTGGAAGGCAGAGAGAGGTTGTAATGTGAAGGGTGGCAGCAGGGGACTCCCAGTGATTTTAGAACACATTTAGTGTAGCCTGCATGTTTTACTAACGAAGAAATCACAGCCAAGAACGATCCAGTGGTTTGCCCAAGGCCCCGTAGGTGTTTAATGGCTAAACCACAACGGCAATTAGAACTTCCTTGTTCTTATGTTTTTTCTTCCCCTTCTGCAAAGGTCATCTCTTTTGGCTCTGAGGGTGATGAAAGATTTCACATTTTTACCTCAAGAAGAATCTGGGATAGCGGGACAAACATACATAATCCCTTACTAGAATTATTACTTGGTTGCAAATTATTTAGCCCAGCACCGTGACTTACACTAATAATGTTTGGGTCTTCCCCTCAACTGAGTTCTAACTACTGGAATTAATATTCTGGACTTTCAACTTCTACATCTATCTTTGAACCGCAGCCAGTTATAACAGAAGGACTGGATAATCCAGTGTCTCTCTTCAACTACAGAAACAAAAAAATCATTGAGACCAGAATAGAACCTAGAGTCTAAAAACAAAAAAAAAGATTTCTCAAAATATCTGTGAAATTAAACTTTTTGTTCTGAGACGATACAAAACAAGCAGCATACGGTGGGTAATTCTGCAGTGCAGTTCCTGGAAATTCCTTCTCAAGACTATTTTTGGTCCATGAATTGTAGAGAGAGCATAGACAGCTGCATCTCGGTGGAGTCAGAGAACTTTGAGGCGACAAAATGTTTGTGTTAAGTCCAGAAAACTTGGTCTTAGACCATGAAAAATAAGCATGCATCTGTTACTAATTTTCTTTTTGCTAACTAAGACTGTGGTTTGGTAGAAGGAAGAGAAAGAAAAGGATTAGTTCAAAGCAACTTCCAAAAACGACGAGGTGTCACAGAGGTTGAAGGCAGGAAACGTAATTGGAGGCAACACATTTCTTTCCCCTCGATCCTTCCTAGAATGGACCGCTTGGTTCCCCAGGGAAAACAGCTTCCCCAGCATAAATGTCTGTCTGGGCCAGGTGTTGGTGTTAAACCTTATCTGCCATTCGAAGAGCCCATTTAAAACCATAGCTTTCTATATATACATGTTTTAATAATGGTATAACTAATGTCTTAATTCAAACAGATATACATATATAATGCGTACATATATATATATGGTAAAGCTTACACATTTCAGGTGTATGGTGTGAGGAAATGTAGCAACCACCTCTGTCAAGATCCAGCACATTTAGCTCTTTCCTTCCCTTCCCCTCACATGTCCGCTTCCATCCGTTTCCACTGTCTTTACATCATTGCCCTCCATACTATGTCCAGGTTTTGTGGATGTTTTCTACACAGGGAGCCACACTAAATAGAAGTGTCTGTGGTTCATTTTTTCATATTAAGAAATGACAAAAATAAAAGATGGACTTCTGTTCTCTGGTGGCTAGCGAAAATTTGGTTTATAATTGATTCACGAAATATGCGTGCAGTCAAAACCAATGTCCGGTATATCCAGTATTTATGTGGCGTTATTCATTGCTGAATTTGTTGTTTTGCCATTGGCAGTGATATAGGAGTAGTAGTACATTTTTATTTCAAGTAAAAAAAAGTAATAAAGTGGAAAGTCGAACAGTATATTTGGAAGCTGAGCGGATACATGGGTGTATATTCAGTCAAGCAAGTTAGCAAGCTGCATAGGTCATAAATTTAGGTAGGTTAAAAAAAAACCAGTACCTGTAAATTATATCTAAATGTGTAAGTACAGTTTCCAAGGTTAAAATGCAAAAGGAAGAATGACTACAATAGGGAAAAT
Source organism: Crocuta crocuta (assembly GCF_008692635.1). Taxonomy (NCBI): domain Eukaryota; kingdom Metazoa; phylum Chordata; class Mammalia; order Carnivora; family Hyaenidae; genus Crocuta; species Crocuta crocuta. Next base: position 285,424 of record NW_027531937.1, read on the forward strand.
TATATGTTAAGAGATTATATTTTATTTAAAAAAACATATTTATAGAAAATTATATTGGGGCACCTGGGTGGCTCGGTTGGTTAAGTTTCTGACTTCGGCTCAGGTCTTGATCTCACAGCTCGTGAGTTTGAGCCCCGCACCAGGCTCTGTGTTGACAGCTCAGAACCTGGAGCCTGCTTAGGTTTCTGTGTCTCCAACTCTCTCTGCCTCTCCCTTGTTCACGCTCTCTTTTTCTCTCTCTCACACACACAAAAAAATAAACATAAAAAAAAGACAACTATATTGAAGAGGACTGCTGGTATTCAAATATTTTTACCACATTATAGCTAAGGTAGCTTACTTTCAGTGCTACAAACTCACTTTGAGGCCTGGATATTAAAGAGCCTATATAAGATAACTTCTATAAAGTAACAAAAATTTAAGTATGTTAAGGCCAAACTGTATTATTGTCTTCCTTCATTAGATGAATTAGATGAATACAATATTTTCTGGTTAGGTTTTGTCCCCTTCCAGTGAGAAGTATCTGAAACTTTCATTTTTTGTTAAAGTTTTGAAGACTGAGGTAGAACTTGATCATGTATCAGTAGCATCCTCTTCCTCAGTAAGCTGTTGCCTAAACCTGGCATAGCTCTCCACCTAGGAAACCCTTCTGTTATCTTAGATTCTTAAAAGCCTACAAAGGTAGTACGAAGTAAGCTCAGTAGGAAGATTCAGACAGACGCCGGCCCCTGTATATGGACTACAAGGTAGAATATGGTTAATATGCTCGTTAAGACCACNGGAAAGACGTGTTTTATCAAAGGAATCAGAAAAGCTTCATGCAGCCTGTAATCTTCAGGGTGGGCCTTGAAAACCGATTAGTATTTTGGAGTAATTTTGCTACCATAGCACAGTGTAAAAGGGAGTTTGTTTTTCCTTTTAAATTGAAAGAAATTAAATTGAGACAGGATGCCTTCTTCAGAATGCCCTCCCTTCTACTTGGCCCCCCACATTCCTTGTCTCCCCTCCCCTCTCTCTGCCGAGGCTCTGCAGAACAGGTGGGTTTGAACTCCTGGCCTTAACTTCCCTTGCTGAGAATTCATTTAAAAGCAATTATCTGTACAATGGAATACTACATGGCAATGAGAAAGAATGAAATCTGGCCATGTGTAGCAACATGGATGAAACTTGAGGGTGTTATGCTGAGCGAAATAAGTCAGACAAAGGACAGATACCATATGTTTGCACGTATAGGTGGATTAGGAGGAACTTAACAGAGGACCAGGGGGGAGAAGAAGGGGAAAAATAGTTTGGGAGAGGGAGGGAGGCAAACCATGAGAGACTCTTGAATACTGAGAACAAACTGAGGGCTGATGGTGATGGGGGAGATGGGAAAGAGGGAGATGGGCATGGAGGAGGGCACTTGTTGGGATGAGCACTGGGTGTTATATGGAAACCAACTTGACAATAAACTATTTAAGAAAAAAAGTAAAAACAGTTGGCTGAGCCATGTAAAACATGCCCCCTCCAGAGCGCTAGTGTTTGTTAACAAACCTACTTAGTGCCCACTCACACCCTCTCCTGAGTCTCCGGTTGCCTGGCAACCCGCCCGTGCAGTGCACACCGGGGCTGCCGGAGCTGAGGACCCTTCCCTGCAATAACGCGCTTCCTTACCTGAGAAGCCGGATTGGCCGATTTTAAGAAGACAACAAAAAGCCAGACAAGCAGTATGGGGTCAGCTTTGTATTACCTTTTCATCTCTAAATTACTGTGGCTTTTAAAGGGGGATCATCTTTGATCTTCTATATCAAATAAGCCTCATGTCAAAAGCTCACTCCTGTATAATGTAAACAGTGCCCTGTTTGGATTATATTTGGTGTGGGGAGGGGTCTCTTTTCTGGGTTCATCAGTCTGACTCTCAAACTGAGGTGAGGGGGTGAGGGCAGATGTAAAGAATGCACTCCCACGTAAAATATTTCTGAGGCAGAATGAACCTGGATAAGTTGCAGATAGGGAACTAAATGAAATCCCTCCTTTTGCCTTTGCACTCACATGACCTCAGAAAAAAGAAATTACTCTTAGTGTCAGCAGGACTTCCAAAAGGATCTGACTCTTCCCTTACCTCATAGCTTGTAGCTGGCCCTTGGAATAGAGTTCTTCCAAACATCTGTTCAGTGTTATAAGCTATGGTGCCAGGGAACACAGAGCCGAATCATCTGAGAGGAAGAAGAAACAAGAAAAGAAACTTTAGGGAGAGAATATGGCAAATAAGTATTTGGACTTCGTTTCACAAGAGGAAATCTATTTCATTAGCAGTGCAGAGAAGTTTCTAGTTACCAAAATCGATGCCATTACTGTTGGTGAGCATCCTCCTAAGGTGTCAACCAAACTACCAAGTCTTTTCTTGGTGGAGAAGGATATAGACGTGTAAAGAAAGAAGAGTAAGTGTCTTAGTGATCTTTCATTATGAAAAGAAAATGTGCCTGAGCTAGTAGCTGAAGCCCAAATAAGAGGACTGTTTTCTAAGTAGATCCATGTGCAATGGAGCCCTCAGGCAGGAAGTGCAGGCAGGGGCTGGGGGTTTCCGTGTCTGTGAGAATCAAGGCATAGTTTGCATTTAGGGGTCTGTGTTTGCCTGTATGGCTCTGTTTTCCTCCCTCTCTGTCACCCATGGATTCTCATCCACCTTTTATGTCCCCCTGCTTGATCCTTCATTCTCTACAGAATGGCTTTCTCTGTTTCTCCAAAGCACATGCTGGAATATGGCTGCTAGCCTAAGAGCTAGGTTCCCACGTCAGCATCACGCCTCTCCATGGCTCCCACTTTCATGTTCCTGGATGAGAGACTCTGGCCTGGTTTGGGCACAAGGCCCTTCAGGTTTGACCCCCTCAAATGGGGAGTACTAGGTAGGGGCAGATGAAGGGAGCTTTGTAGGGAACTCATGGCGACTTGCCAGATTAGCCCTGTGTGTAGAGGACTGTAGTAATGGCTCTTGTAAGTTGAGCATTGTCGTACCCCACTCTGTGAAAGTTGTCTGCTCCATGGAGATCCAGTGAGGAAGCACTTGCCTCTTGCAGGCCCTCTCCCACCGGTGCTGGACGTGGGGCCTCTGCTGTTGTACTCAGAGGGCCTGGGGACTGTCAGCCCCATCTCCTCTGACTCCCACTGTCTGTGGCCTGTTCTCTTGTAGAGTCCTTTACATTCTCTTTACTCAGAGCAGCCAGAGACTATACTCCTAAAATCAGTCTCCTCCATCAGAACGAGACTTGTGGTCATTGGCATGTCAGAGAGGTGTGTTGGGTTGTGCCTGCCTTCTCCTCCCTTTGCTCCATCACCACCGCTTCCTCTTGCCACCTGCAAGGCAACAAGAACCTTCCTTGAGAAGTGCCAGGGAAATAACTGCAAAGAACCAGCCCGTTAATGGGCCAGTTGTGCATTTCTTTGTGAGCATATGGGATCTGGAACTAGAACAGAATTGGCTTGGTCTGTGTTTATATCTACGCACATGCGCACACGAATGTGCGCACGATCTGGGACAGATCTAAATCCCCACAGAACCAGCCAGTTAATGGGTTAAACCTTGGTTCTGGCTGAAAGGAGGGAACAGGGAAAGGAAGACTTATCTTTTACCTTCCAAGCATTCCAGTAAATTAGTCAGCCCTCGGCCACGCTGGCAGCAGCTGGTCTCCCCATTCCTTCAGTTATATTGGGTTCAGGGAAAAGCTCATTAAAACCCCATACATCAGGAGAGGCCTAGAAATTAATACCTACTTGAGAAGGGCCAGGTCACAGCTTTGCTCCCGCATGAATTCCCACCGTAAGTTGGAGCACCAAGTTATAAACCAGCAGCGTGGCACACGGTGCCCTGGCACCCCCACTGTCACACCCCACGCACATACCCCATCCTTGGCATTTCCCAGCAGAGGTTATGAGGGCCCATCATCCCGTGGTGCAGCCAACTGTCGAGCTCAGTGCTCAGGTAGCATTTGCAGAAGCACCTTCGACAGACTGTCCATTCGACCTTCCCTAGAACTGGCAGAGGAGAAGGTAAGATGGAAAGGGAGCGTCTTTGAATTATTGGGCCAGTTCTAGTTTACATCCACGTTTGCGCTCTCCTTAGGAAAGAGCCTAACCCTGTGGGTGGCGGCAGAAAAGCAACTACCATTTGACCTGTACTAGTGTCGCAGCTCACTTCTCTCTGGTTTTCTCAGTTGTCGAACCAAGTTGTTAGGAGGAGTAAGGGAGGTGCTGTTATAAAGCAGAGGACAGACATGGTAAGCCCCCAGTAATACGTCAGCTCACGTTATTTTTCAAGTACCTGTTATGTGCCAAGCCCCATGGGAGGTGTTTTCCGGATAGCCACCCTAATCCTCACATCGGTCATGCAAAGTAGATCTGGTTCATTCCATTTGAGGAGACGGAGTCCAGGACATCTCACATGTCCAAGGTGAACTGGTGTGTGTGAAGGTGCCAGAATCGAACGAGGTCGGCCGGGCAAAGCCATACCACCGCTGTTCTTTCCAAAGTAAACAGTGTATGAGCAGACATCCTCTGTGTAAATGGGCCTGGGGCCATGTGCTAAACAACCCGCTGCTCCATGCAGCTCAGGGTAATTCATATCCACTGAGTAAACGGACCATTCTGGGCAAGAGTTCTCTTGTGTCAACTTGCCTGTTCTAGGAATTCTCAGTATATACATTGGAGCCCAACCAAGAATTCAGTGTGAGGCTGGTCTTTCTTGAGATAGCCCATGGGGCTTAACTACTAGTAAGCTGAAGGGACCGTCTTATGCAGTGACCTCACCCATGGGGCTCTCCCTTGGCATCTCCTGAGAGAGGACCTTTTAGAATGGCCCTGACACCCCTCAGTCCTATGTTTCCGGGGTCAGAGCCAGCATCCCCCCCACAGGCTCACTGCCTTGACACTCCCCCTCCTCACACACTAGCCTGAATTAGACGTTCTCTCTGTGTTCTCACAGCACCTGTTCAAGCATGTTAGTGTGACCTGTCCCATTGTTTTGTGTGTGTCCTTGTGTCACTTCCTGCCTGAATGAGAGGAAAACGCTACAACCTACTCATCTTGCAGCCCCTGAATTTATTACGCCTTCAAGAACACCAGCAATAACCACAGCATTATCATAGTTGACATTTACTGAGTACTTACCATATGCATTTTTTAATGTTTATTTTTGAGAGACAGCACACAAGCAGTAGAGGGGCAGAAAGGGAAGTGGGGGGCAGAGGATCCAAAGTGGGCTCCAGGCTCTGCACTGACAGCAGAGAGCCCAACACAGGTCTCGAACTCACCAACCGTGAGATCACAACCTGAGCCAAAGTCTGATGCTCAACCGACTGAGCCACCCATGTGCCCCACCCCATACCTTATGCATTTTCCAAGTAGGTGCTGTTGTGATCCTCACTTCAAAGGCAAGTCCATTTGTCCCCAAAGTCACAGAACTGTAAGTGGTAGAGCTGGACATGAATCTAGGCAATTTACTTCTAGTACCAAGCTTTTCACAGTACTCTCTGATGCCTCCATGTAATAGATGCTTAATTAATACTTGCAGAGGGATATACGTGTGGATGGGGTTGCTCTGTTTGGAGAAATATGATACAGGCTGTGACATATGTAAGTCTTGCAATAATGAGCGTCATGGAGCTCTCGTGTACTTTCTGCCTCTGTATTCTGCGCTATATTCTGTGCCTCAGGGGAGACACATAGCACTATGCTTGTGAACTTGAGTTAGGCACAAAAGCACTTTCTGCCTCTGCCGTTGACAGAGCGGTCCCACTTCTGTGGGCATGTGACTTAACCTGTTGGAATGTGGAAATAATAATGGGGATAATAATTCCACAGTAAATTTAGAATAAAGGGAATAATTAAAGGGAATTAAGTCACCATTTTTGGAACACGGTAGTCATTTAACAAACATGAGCAGATTTTGTTACTGTTGCTGCTGTCAAGAACATTGTTTTTAAAACTTTATCATCCAGAGCACCACTGCTTCTTATCAGTGGACAAGGAGTTCTGAGCCAGTGTGAGTGATACTAAGTGACATTGCTGCAGCCTGAAATTTAAGGTCATCAAACTCATAACATAGATGTTTCGACCTGTGAATTTCAGAGGACTGCAAAGCAGTCCAGAGCTAATGGAGTCTTCATTCAGTACTTCCATCTCTGTCTGGTGGTGTAGCCTGTGAGGTTCAGGGAGCCTCAGCAAAGAAGGGACCCGGGGACATCCATGGTCAGCACAGCCTCAGTGGCACAGTGGACAGCTGTGGAACAAAGGCTGTCAGGAAATAGCTAGCAGCTAACGAGAACTACCTACCACTTATTATACGGTTTGCGACGAACTTGGCACATAGTAGAGATTTATCCATTCAGTCAACTACATTGAGCCAGGCACTTTTCTAGGCTCAGGGAATCAATAATGACCCAAACAGATGCCTAGAATATTCAGGTCCTTCTGCTTTATAGGCCTCATCTCCATCGGCAGAGTCGTGTTTGAAGACGCTGTGTTGTAGATGTTATCTTTCTCATCTGATAGTCCCATTAGATGATTTGATTAGATGAGGGAGCTGAGTCTCAGAGACAGGTTAACCATGCTTGAGACCTCAAGCATAGAAAGTGGTGAACTTGGGACTTGAATCTAGTTTTCTGATGTTGAGGTCCATGCTTTAACCACAGTATGATATCAAGCAAATAGTAAATGCTAGAATCCAGTGTGTCCACCTGTGTGTGTGTGTGTGTGTGTGTGTGTGTGTGTATAGGAGGGGAGGGAGTCTTAATTCAGAAATATGAATACCTGTCATTGTGATGCAGAAATAATTATGATCATCAATTTGCAGAACTTAAGTGGCTTCTAGTCTTGAGCTCAGTCTATCCTTTTACCTTCTTCTGGTCAAAATCAACATGTCCTTCGCTGTCCTCAAGAAAGAGAATAACTTTTACGCTTAGGCTGATAAGCAGGCAGGAGCCCTGAAATCCAGCGTCTCTTTCCCAAGCATGCTGAGTAACTCCTGGGTGCCCTCCAGAGCCCGGACAAGGCCAGTGGGCCCCCTGGCTGTTGAGCTGTTGCCCAAACAGCTAGCGTTCAAATGTCATTGACTCTGCACAGGAAGAGTGAAAGGCTCTGGGTCATTCAGGGCTGTGGAGCGTGGGGCGCAAAGTCAGTGGGCTGCTACTGACCCATTTGTTTGGGCCTTTCGCGTGGCCATTCTCCATGGATTAGGAAAGAAGTTTCAGAGAGAGTATTTCAGATGCCGCTGAAAGGGAGAAGTGGGGAGTGATGTTGGTTGTTGCAGTGAGGCACATAAATAGCCCCCAAGTAATTCTGTGTTCGGGGTTAGGATCTTGGTGGCTTCATTTTATTTCCAGCAGATGCCATTGTTTCTGCCACTTAGCTATACAAAGCTACCCAGGCTGCCAGTGCTGAAGCTGTTCCACTTGCACTTGGATCCTGTCGACATGACCTCACGGTGCAGGGTCAGCGCAGTCAAGGGGGAAGGACATTGTACTGGGACATCAGGAGACCCGGGTTCAGGCCCTAGCTCCACGCCAGCTGGCAGGGGGACCTTGGACAAGTGCCTTCGCTCTTGTGCTTTCCTTTCTTCACTCATAAAGTAGCGGTGGAACTAGAGGGGGTTATTTCCTATGATCCCTTCCGGCTCTAAAATTATGAGTTTGTTAAATGCTTATTTGTAGGCTTAAAGTGTCTTTTTTTAGTCTCATGCCCTGTATTCAAAAGCATGTTTCCTGCTTCTTAAGCACAGCATTCTTTCTCCATTGCTTCCGTGCCCACAGGGCTGATTCTTACTGTTTGATAACTCTTTGTTGAATTAATGGATGACTCTGTGAGGATATGCGAATGAGTGAAACCGTGGGCACACGCCGGTGTAGCTTCTGCACTGTGGTTCTCTGTGTTTCGGTGGGGGTTGCCAAAGGATCCCGAGAACTGTCTGAAGCATTCGAGTGGCGTGGGCCCGAAGAAATCAGTTTCTAACTTGCTGCAGCTGTTGCATGTGCCTTATTTTTCACAACAGTGGAATAGCATGAGTAGGGTTTATGTAGCCACTTCTTTTCAATAATGAAGTGTTTTTCCATGTCACTGATAATATCTTATTTAATGTTTAATGGCTGCAACCTAGGCTATTGTAGGGCTTAAAGTAGTTTGTTTAACCAATCCTTTAATCTTGCACAGTGAATTCATTCAAGTTTTTCCATATTACATACAACGTGATGAAACATTCGGATTTATTTTCAAAATAAAGTGTATTGCTTTTGTTGCCAGGAAGAATGTCTTCGATAAATAATACTGATCCCGTGATACCATTGGCCGTCCCTGCTTAAACTAACATGATAGTCAGTCTACCGGAAGGTGGTGTGGAAGCTACTGAATGCAGCGGCCCTTGCTTTCCTTGTGCAAAGAGACAGTGAATGAGAAGACAATTTCCTAAATCCAGAGCAATTTCCCTTTCCCCTCTTGAACAGAACTAGGAGAAAATGTGGGGGTCCAGGTCATATGGGAAGAGGGTCCAGCTCAAGATTGGAGGCCTGGGCCAGAGCTCCCCTCTGTTCTCCGGTGTCAGCCAAAGAGCTGAACCCTCTGGACCTTGGTTTATTTTTCTCTGGATGAGAATATTAGTATTATTGTTAGGCCTGCCTGCCCTTTCATCGCCGGTTTGGAAGATGGAGGTAGGGGAGGTGTGAGCATAAAGCGAAATCGTAGGTACAAGGTTAATTTGAAGCATGAAAGTAAATGTTGCACAGAAATGAGTTATAGAGAACGTGGGGTCACTGGTTCTTTGCGTACTGTTCATCTCTGCAACTGTGACCTGGAATGGATCGAGACTTAACAGCGGTTTTTGAGCAAACCCTTACCGCACACATCACCACTATTAAGAGGGAGCAAAAGCGGTAATTCAACCCTCTACTCTCTGTATGCTTTTTTATTCCTAATCCTTGCCAGATGTAGACTGGCCACGAGCCCAGAGGGTGAGTGCTCTCTGATAGAGGTGGTTTTGTTCTGTCTCCCTTTTAGACAAAGAATTCTTGAAGGAGAAGGAGAAGTTGGAAATGGAGTTAGCAGCAGTGCGAACTGCCAGCGAAGACCACCGGAGACACATCGAGATCCTGGACCAGGCTCTGAGCAACGCCCAGGCCAGGGTCATCAAGCTGGAGGAGGAGGTGAGACGGGGTGCGGGCAGTGCCCTGAGGACCTCCACTTCCTTTTCCTAATCAGCACCCCTGCCTGGAGCCAACTCCATCGCATTGAGTCAGGGGGAGGGATGTAGGAGGCCTCCCAAATAAAAGTTCATACAGACACAGTTTATCCAGCCCAGAACGAGGCAGAATAGAAAGACAGCCGTGAGAGAGCTCACTTTCCGCCTGAAATCCAGCCTGCAGCCCACTGGTGGGCAAGTGTCCAGGGCTGGAAATAAATGGAAGGACTGAAAACCACTGGTGCCTGTGGAGAGAAGAGACTAACAGTTTTTCTTTTAAGAAATAGTTTATCTGCTCTGTCTTTGGGCTTTTGGTTGCATTAAGAAAAAAAAAGGCAGAAGGCTCTGATTGGGAGGAGTGGGGGTGGCCTGCAGCAAACCCGTCTTCAGTTCCCAGAAGTTGGCTCAGCTGGGCAGTCACCCCGCTAGTGCAGGAAAGTTTGATCCCTCTCAAGAATTATGGATTTAGTGGTTTCTGATTAAATCAGCCCTTTAGATTAAGTTTTGCGAGGGAGACTTTGCCTCTAAGCCTGCTGTGGAAGAACGACCGTTGCTGAGGTTCTGAGGGTCAGGCTGTCGACGCGGTGGCAGAAAAGGAGAGGCCCGGGCAGGTAGCCTGCTGCGCCGCCCCCGTCAGCCCCCTGAGGCGGCAAGGCCCCGCTGTTAGGGCGCTGCCCTGCCCAGAGCCACGTTGGAAATAGAAGCTCATATTCCACAGAGTACTGACCTTGGTGCTTGGCATGCAGAAAACAGTGCTCTTGTTAATCCAACTGTTGCTGAAGATGAAAAGCTGCTCCTTCGGAAGACACCTCCTGACGCCGGGTAACGGGGGCGTCCCAGCACCTTCGGCTTCAAGGTTCGAGCAGCTGAAGGGGGAGATGGTTAAATCAACAAAGGTCTTGCCCATTAGAAGCCTTTTAAAGCCACAAGTCCTATGTAGAAACTGCAATTAAAAAATGTTTATTTTTGAGAGAGGGAGAGAGAGAGCAAGTGTGTACATGAAAGAGTTGGGGGGGGTGGGAAGCAAAGGAGAGGGAGAGAGAGAATTCCAAGCAGGTTCTATGCTGCCCATAGAGCCCGACTCGAGGCTCAGTCTCATGAACCATGAGATCCTGGTCTGAGCTGAAATCAAGAGCTGGACGCTTACCTGACTCAGCCTTCCAGGTGCCTCTGCAGAAACCGCAATTTTAAGACTAGTGTGAGGACCCCAAGGCGCAGTCCCGGAGGATTCTCTGTTGCCACTCATTAAATAGGAAGTACGTTTGCTGCAGAAAGCGACCTTAATCCCTGAAGGACACAGGGTCTGTTTTGAGAAAGGAGGCCCAGGACTCCTCATTATGGTTATAACCGAAATTTCTTATTCAGGCTCCATCTCCGTGTGTGGAGCCAAAGAGAATTAAATTTTTTTAAATCTTTTCATTTTAATACTTCTAATAAAATACAAGCTAATTGTGAGTTCCTTAAAGACCAATTTTTTATAATCACTAGTATGGATCTTTTCTTGTTACAGAAACAAGTCTTTGATTGCATCCCAAAATCTCTTTTTTGTCTCCCTTCCAGCATGACTCCCTGTTCTTTTGAAGGGTCTTTATTGAGTTCAGGTAGCTCATACTGAGTGCTTATCCTGACTTCCCATGACGGCTAAGGGCAGCGACTCCAGAGCCAGGACTACGGTGAATTAGAATCCTGACCCTGGGATCTGTTAGTGTGTGACCTTGAGCAAGTCCTGTAACCTCTTCAAGTCTCAGTCTTCCCTCTCTTAAATGGAGATAACAGAGCAGTTGTGTTCTGACTGTCATCAGGAAGATTAAACGAGATAATTGCATATAAAGCACAATGCTTGGCCTGGAGGAGCGCCAAAAATGTTGGCTGATATTTTTAACTGTTATTCTTCTTTTTTAATGTTATTTATTTATTTTGAGGCAGAGTGAGAGCACTGGGACAGAGAAAGAGGGAGAGAGAGAATCCCAAGCAGGCTTCACACTGTCAGAGCAGAGCCCAGTGGGGGGTTTGAACTCATGAACCATGAGATCACGACCTGACCCAAAATCGAGAGTCGGTCGCTTAACCGACTGAGCCACCCAGGTGCCTCTTAACTGTTATTCTTAATTGTCCTCATCCTAATATACTCTTTGCTAGATTTAAGGCTGATACAGAGGTAAATGAGGCAGATCTAGGCCTTCAAGGATCTTGCTATTGATTAGGAATAACAGTTCTCTGTTTAGCAGACATTTGTTGAGTATTTTGCTGGGTGTCGAGCACTGTTGCGCGCATTAGGGACATACAGTGTACTCTGCCCAGAAGGCACCATGATGAACAGATCTCATGGCCCATCTGTTCTTAGGGCTGCACATGCAGAAAACTGTATACACACAGGATGTGCTGTAAGTAGTGTATGAATGGTATTCACAAAATTTTTCATCAGGCCAATCAGCTTCGGGCACAGGAACCTGCAGTTAGTAGGTCCTTAAGTGTCTATTCAGTTGAATCAAATGATCAAAAGCATGGTGAATAAAAGGGCCTGATGGAGGGGCGCCTGGGTGTCTCAGTCGGCTAAACAGCTGACTTCAGCTCAGGTCATGATTTCACGGTTCGTGGGTTCAAGCCCAATATCGGGCTCTGTGCTGACAGCTAGCTCAGAGCCTGGAGCCTGTTTCAGATTCTGTATCTCCCTCTCTCTCTCACTCTCCCCTGCTCACGCTGTCTCTCTCTCTTTCTCAGAAATAAATAAAACATTAAAAAAAAAAAGTGCCTGATGGAAACTGATGCCAAGAGCAGGTTTAGAGAAGGCTGTAAGGTTGCTGCCCCCTATGCCAAAACATCGGAAGCACTTCCATTTTATTTCTGTGGCTTTGGCCGGGATACAGGCATAGCTCAGTACGGTGCTGTCTGCTAAGTGAGAAACCACCTTTTGCAGCAAGCTCTTCAATCGCTAGCCTGTTCCGGCTTGCCAGTGCAGTCATAGGCTGAACTCAGGATCTGAATCACCTGTGAGGCATCAGCACGCCCAGGTGCAGACGGCAAATACCGTCTGGTGTCTTTTCACCCACGACCAGATCAAGTCAGCCCTCAGCCTGGTTTTTGGCATGAGCCAATTCCCAGAAAGTTAGAAATGCACCTAGGATTTGTGAACATGGGCCAGACTCCTCATTGGAAGAAAACGAAGTTTTCATGATTCTAAATCTGCCTGATGGGACATAAATCCCTTCCACCTTAATTTCTGTTTCCTCAGTTATGGTGACGTTTGAGTGTTCACTGTGCCCTTCCTGTCTCTTCAGGGCTGTTAACTACCCCTCTGTAAAGGGCTCTGAAGTCTTTAGGAGAAAGTTACTCCACAGATATCCAGATAGGAAATTATATATTTATCCACACACAAATGGGTACACATGCATGTATACATACACCTATAGTTATATAGAAGATTTGAAAACTACAGAAGATAATAAGGAAAATGGGAGATTACTGTTGTGCCATACACATAAACATGGTGATGCTTTTTAAGTATTTCCGGTCTTTTTTTTTTAATGTTTATTTTGAGAGAGAGGGCAAATGTGTGTGGGGGAGGGGCAGAGAGAGAGGGAGAGAGAGAGAATCCCAAGCAGGCTCCATGCTGTCAGCACAGAGCCCAATACAGGGCTCCATCCCATGAACTGCCATGGGATCATGACCAGAGCCAAAATCAAGAGTGGGATGCTTAACTGACTAAGCCACCCAGGTGCCCCTTCCAGTCTCTTTTTACGTGTACATAATAGATAGATATACGGGCAGGCAATGTGTATGTGTTTAGTTTTTGATTCTGGATTTTTTAGTTAACACTATAGAATAAGCCTTTCCTTGTGGCATTGAAAGCTCTTTGCTAGTTTCGTTGTCAGTGTCTGCAAATGCTGTAATCATTAAGCAGTAACCAAGGATGGAGCTCAGAGCAGCGCACGCTACTGAAAGCAAGTGCGCTGGTAGGGCCTTTAATTCCTGGTGGCCTTTGTCTAAATCCTCTCTGTCCCAGCACACCAGGGGGGTGGCGGTAGGGAAGGCACAAACACTTGCAGTTCAGATAGGATCCCAGGTACCCTGACCCCCCACCTCCACCTCAGCTTTGAGTGCTGCCGCTCTGAGTTCTCTGCCGCCCTTCACTGTCCTCTGCTCAGCTACGAGAGAAGCAAGCCTATGTGGAGAAGGTTGAGAAGCTCCAGCAGGCCCTGAGCCAGCTGCAGTCTGCGTGTGAGAAGCGAGAACAGATGGAGCGGAGACTGCGGACCTGGCTGGAGAGAGAGCTCGATGCGCTGAGGACCCAGCAGGTGAGGCTGAGGACCCGGCAGGTGAGGCTGGGGCCACACATCCATCCAGCACCTGTTCTGCAGCACAGCACATGCTGTGGTTCAGGCTGTGCACTGTGCATTGGTGAATGAGAACTCCATCCCCAGTGAACTAGCATGGTGGCCAGTGCAGGAACCAGGCAATCTGCTCATTGCAGTGACAAAAGAAGGAAAGTAGTGGCCACCAGGGCGAGGGCACAGCACAGTGTGGCTGGAGACAGCTTCACAGAGGAGGACACTTGAGTTGGACTTTGAAAGATGAGTTTGTTGGGCATTCTGGGGAAAGAACATCAGAGACAGGAGGAGGATTTTGCATGGAGGAGAGAGGTATGAGACAGTATGGCGAGTTCTGGACGGCTGGGTGCAACTAGCTACTGGGAGAAAGCAGTGAGGTGGCTTGTGAGGAGGCATTCAGTCAGGTTGAGAGATTGACTTTCTTCTGTAGTCAGCTGAGGGCCAGTGACTGGGGGGGGGGGGGGTGGTAGGGTGAGGGCAGAGAGGAAAATGGTACAAAGGACCAGAGAAAGAGCCCTCTGGTAGTGTCTGGAGGGTCTGGAGGGGTGAATGTTGAAGTGAGAAGAGCCAACATGCAGGCCGTGATGTCCTCAAGTGGGATTCCATGAAGGAGCCAGTAAGATGGCAAAATTAGTAGGACATGATCATCAGTGAGTGTTCAGAAATAAAGGAGAGGAAGGATTCAGGACTATCACTAGAATATAATACTGACCATAAGCTCCTAGTCCTTCTGCCTTTCCTTCTTTCTGCCAATAACAGCTGTCCACATGACTTAGCTGTTAATAGGCTTCGAGCACAACGACCCAGCCTAGGGCCCATATGTGCGTCGGCAAGGGGAAAAGTCATGCAGGAAAGTTCTGCAGCTGGGCCAGGCTCCATTATGCACTGGTTCCTGGCTCCAGAGAGAGCCTGGGCTTGTGTGTCCTCAGCCAGTGTGGTGGGCTGACCCTCTTTGCAGCTGGTGAAGGGTGTGTTCTATGTTAGGAACCAGGGAAACACAAAACAGGACTCCATGGAATTATCTACTGGATAGAGCATAGTGGTTGTGGCTGCAATACTTGAAAACACTTGAAAGCATCTGTTCAGGCCAGCTCAGCTCTTTCTCATGGCAGGCACACACATTTCCCTCGGGGTATGTGTACTTGGCTAGGGAAGGGAGCGTTAGTGAGATTGTCCAGAAAATTAAGGAACCCACCCAGCCTCCCGCCATCTTGGCTTAGTTGATAGCTCATAGGAAGGGTGAGTCTGTCTCTGGACTTCAGATCCATCTAACCTGTGCCATATTCGCTGGTACTTAAGGCCCACCCTTCAGTTCTTCTCAGTCACTGAGATCTTAACCTCCCCAAATTGAGGGCCGGCTTCTCTGGTGCCTGGTACTGTGCTGGCACCCAGTGGGTACTTATGAGTCTTTGGCTGACAAAAGGGGCATGTCTCAATACTCAAAGCAAAAAAGAATGTTCTTTTTCAGTTAATGTGCCACCCACACCCTGCAGTTAGATTACTTATCCTTGGATCTTCTATTTTGAGTGCTATGAAACCAGACTCAACTCCATTATCCTTGTTATTATCAGTAATCTCTCTCTACCTTGGGAGGTAAAATAATACTTAGCATCATTTGAGGCTGAGAGGAGGAAAAGGAGAAATGAAGGTAAGAGGAAGGGAAATGAGCATTTTTAAGAATTCACAATTTTATCTTTCTTGCAAAGAGCTCAAAATAATTTTCACATCTTGCTACCCCAACAGTCCTATGAGGTAGAAGAGAGAAGGGGGGAATGTTCTTGAAGACAAAAATTAGGCCCAGGGCAGTTAAGAGGCCAGCCCAAGGTCATTAGCTAATTAGGACATTCCTCCCAGGTGAAAACATGAAGGACAAAGATTATATGTGTGTTGTTCACTGTGGTATCCCCAGCACAGGGTACATGTTCCATAAATATTTGCGGACCAACTGAGTGGGCAGCAGAAGCTGGCCCGCCTGACCCTCAACCCGTTTTTCTGGCCAGGATATGTACCCATTAGACCGTGCTGTCTCTGTGTTCTTGAACGTTGAAATTCATGCATTTATTTAAATAACTCTTAATGACCTGAATGAAGGGCCCTGGGAAGAGGTGCCGTGATCTCATGAGAGGTCAGGAGGATGTTGCAGAAGTAAGCCAGCTGTGATGGCGTCACGAGGGATTTAGAAAATGACAAGCAGGGATCGCAGCTTAGCCAGGCTGTGGGATATTGTTCTTAGAGAGTTTCTAACAGTGGAGCTTCACATCTCGATGGACTGGCTCTCAGTGGACTCCCCCCTGCTTGAGGCCAGTGTCTGGCCGGAGGGGGGTTCAGCGCCTTCCTGGACAGGTTGATGACGGTTAGTGCTTTCTGCTCCATTCCTGCTTAGCTGTTGGTTACTGGCAACCAACCACCAGATTCTAGAATATTTGTAATTATAGCTTTAAAAAATTGAGTAGAAACATATGGGTTCTAGAAAGCCCCTGGCCATCTGCTGTCGTGTCTGTGGTAGGATCGGACTCTGTGACTGCAGGTTGTGTGTGAGCTGTTGCTCCGGGTAAGGGATGTACTTCGGGGTGCAGTGTTCAGGTACCCTTCACCTTGCAGCCAGCCCTGCAAGTTTGTGACCACTGGAAAACACGAGGGCAGTGTGAGTGCCAGGACATAGAATAACTGGGGTGAACTTCTCTCCTGAACGTAGAACTTCCTCAGAACCTTGCCATCCTGGAAGCCATGCTGTTCAGAGGAAACAGTATCCCTGAGTCAAAAGGGGGGAAATCTGATGTGTCAGCATCCTCTGCTTATACTGGTGTCCAGAGAACACCACCGCTTTATTTCCTAGCTTCCAGACACAGATGAAAAGAAAGGGCTGAAAAACAAGCTCGACTTGCATTCGAGGTTTCTGGTAGCGCTTTACTTCGGTTAGCCCTTTCAAATTCATAGGTGTTTTCATATGAATTATCTTATTTGATTCTAAGCAGGCACTCATTCCTCTGTGTCTCAGATGAGTGTGGGGGAGGCGGGCGGACATGAACATCAGGGCATCTGACTCCCCCTTCCTTTGCCTTTACATTTTATCTCCCAGCCTCGGGGGGCAACAGACAGTGGGAGTCACTTCCTTGACCTCCAGGGAAAATGCCCTAGACCAGCAGGCCAAGCCCTAGTTCCTGTTTTCGTTTTTGGTATAAATGAATGACAGGACATGAGACAAGCCGCTTGTTGTCGTGCGGAGCTGTGTGGCCAGACAGACCCCAGTGTGAGCCTCCTCCTGAGTAGCTGAGAGGTATGGAATAGCTCAGTTAGCCTCTCAGAGGCTTCCTTTTCTCATCTCTAACACTGGGATGATGTTGCCTCAGATGCTTCTGTGAGGAGGACATGAGATGGAGGACTTTGGGAGGTGAGGTAGCCTGGCGGTGAGAGCTGCAGTCTGTCTTCTCCACACTGGAGAGGGAGCAGAAGCATGAAGCACGCGTGCTGTGCACGGTGTACACGCTCTGGCCCTTTTCTGGATCGAGGTGTTCTTTCTCCCGCTTCTGCAGAAACATGGAAACGGGCAGCCAGCCAGCGTGCCGGAGTATAACGCGCCAGCCCTCTTGGAACTTGTGAGGGAGAAGGAGGAGCGGATCCTGGCCCTCGAGGCCGACATGACCAAGTGGGAGCAGAAGTACCTGGAGGAGAGCACCATCCGCCACTTCGCCATGAATGCCGCAGCCACTGCGGCAGCCGAGAGGTGAGGCCAGCCTGCGCTGCGGCCGGGGGTTTCTTGAGGCGCTGCAAGTGCATCCCACAGTGGAGTACTCTGTGCTTCTCCAGCAGGCTGTTGCCAAAGGGGGCTTTATGCCGTCTTTTAACAGTGCGCATGTTTCGTGGGCCGGACAAAGGGCTTTAATCCTCATTACATGTGGGACTCACTGGGTGAGTAGCATTACTCCTCACCTGGTTCGGAGGGAACAAGACGAATGCGTAGGGGCGCCTGGTGGCTCAGTCGATGAAGTGTCTGACCTCAGCTAAGGTGATGATCTCACAATCTGTATGTTCAAGCCCCACATCGGGCTCTGTGCTGACAGCCAGGAGCCAGGAGCCTGCAGCCTGCTTCGGATACCGTGTCTCCCCCTCTCTCTGCCCCTCCCCCGGTGCACACTCTGTCTCTCAAAAAAAAGTAAATAAAGACAAAAAAAGGTTAAAAAACAGAGGAATGGTTAGTGGTCTCGTTTTGCAGGTGAAGAAATGAGGCTCGGAGAGGTGCAGAGCTCTAGGGCCCCATGTTCCGTTGAGCTTGGTGTGACTGGGAGCCTGGTTTCATTTGGTTTGAAATTGTTTGTTTCTGCTGCCACTTATTATTTCTGTTGCTTTATTTCCTTTCTGTGACCACACAGCCTCATTCTTCCTTTACAAATTAGCTCAGAATGCTCTGGGGCACCTGGGGCACTCAGTAGGTTAAGCGTCTGATTCTTGGTTTTGGCTCAGGTCATGATCTCGGGGTTCGTGAGTTCGAGCCCCCCCCACTGGGCCCTGTGCTGACAGCATGGAGCCTGCTTGGGATCCTCTCTCTCCCATTCTTTCTGCTTCTCTCCTGTTCATACTCTCTTTCTCAAAATAAACAACCATTAAAAAAAATTAGCTCAGGATGCTGTATAATTCACGAAGGATTTCTGTTAAACCGTCAGCTTGTCTGTATGAGCAGGGGCTCACCTGTGCGCACTGTCACCCTGACCTGAGTGGCTGTGCGTCCCATCAGTCAGGGCGCCCGCTGCCTCCCCACCCCTCCCCCGCCAGTTCGCTGTGGGCCCATAGATGCTGTGGGTATTTAATTCAGAGTCGTTTGGAATTTACCAACGTTTAGCGTCAATGTATGTGGAAGAGATCCTCAAATCTCAAAGGAGCACCCATAAAACTGACCTTGATACGGGCTGTTTTTTTACCGTCTGGGAGGAACCTGAACCAGGTGAGGAGTAGAGACTGTGGATGCAGCCTGATCATCTGGTCAGTCCCACGTCTAGGGGGATGTGTCGTTTCTTTAAAGAGGAAGAGAAGGCCTGTTGGGGCGGGGGGCATGGCGTGCTCTGTAAGGTCTTCACGTTAGTAACTCATGTGGAGAAGACCCCCCAGCACCCCCAGATGGTACCTCCAGGGACTTGGGGAGAGCAGTGCCACCCATGAGGACACAGGTGCCTTCACTGGGTGCTGCACACTTGCACCTGGAGAGACCTGCAGACCCGCGTGGAAAATGGCCACTGGGGATCATTTCCTAGAGCTCACGTGTTCCTTACGTGTGTCTAGGCCCTGAGGGAAGACAACCCACTGTAGCCCCTCTGCCTGAGACTTGGGAGCAGAAATAGACCAGAGAGAGGCACGTCGTGTGGCGGAGCCCCAGAGTCGTGGCTCAAGACCTGGAGGGATTTGCAGCCGCCAGTTCAGTCCTCGTGCCGATGGGTGGGAACCGCCAAGCCTTGATTTTTATATAGTTGAGAGGTTTTTGTTTTCAGCTTTCTGTTTTCTGAGGCAATACTAAGTCACCTCAGTATTCTGAGGAAGAACACAGACTGTCGCAAAGCTAAGGAGGATTTGTCCTTCTTTGCCAGATTTGGGCTAATGCACCGCTGTCAGCGATTGCCCTGGGAGTCGTTCACACCATGTTGGGGTTTTTTTTCTTAATTTTATTTTTGCATTTATTTGTTTTTGAGAGACAGAGAGAGACAGAGCACAAGTGGGGAGGGGAACAGAGAGGAGACACAGAATCCGAAGTGGCCTCCAGGCCCTGAGCTATCAGCATAGAGCCCGACACGGAGCTCGAACTCACAAATTGTGAGATCATGACCTGAGCCGAAGTCAGACACTTAACCGACTGAGCCACCCAGGCATCCCCACACCATATTGTTTTGATGGAGAGCATGCCACACAGGCAGGACACCACATTCAAGACCTCTTCCTTGACTGCTGTCCATAGGTGTGTGACTCTGCATAGGCCTTTCTGAGAGTCGCTTACTTCATTCAAAAATCACCTGATCCCTGAAAAGGAAATTATAATTCTTGGCTGGTTATGAGCAGAGAACCACACCATATTCCACTGGCCGAGGACACCAGAGCCCCAGGAGCAGGGTGCACGTGCTACCTGTGTGTCCGTGTTGTTTCCGCTCCTGTTGCTTTGCGTGTGTGGGATCCTGGCCCTGAGAGGACAACTGTGACCAGCATGTCAAATCAGAAGTCTCTTGTGGTGGGACCAGAGGGGGGCCGTTGTGGAGGGGTGTCGAACGAGAGCCCACCTTCAGCCCCTCACCTGTGCTAGGCTCTGCCTTGATAGTCATCCTCCAGGCAAGAGAAATTGGTCTGTTGCTGTCAAAGCATGGGAATCCGGTGCAATTTACCAGCCCCACCGCTGTCGTCTGCCCTGTTTGGAGTCTCAGGCGGGCAAGTGAATCCAGGCTCCTTCCACCACCCCTCCCTTCCCCACTTCTCTGCTTCCACAGGTATTTATTGAGCATCTAATAATTCTGTGGGAAACTACCTTCCCCTTCCCGACGACTCCTTTCCCCATGGTCTTGGGGAAAGTCAGTTCAGAGGAGGGTCAGGTATTAACTCCAGTCTTGATGTTCTTTTCAAGGAAAACCTCTGTAATTTTGCGCTGCTTTCCTCTTAATAGAAAGGGAGAAAAGGAAAATGAATATTTGAAAAAGGCCAAAATTCTGAGCTCTCATCTAGATGCTAAATGGCTGCATATGAACTCGTAAAAATGACCAGCCGCTGGTCTTGTAACTTGCCAAGTCGCTGAAGCATACTCCACATTTATAAGCAGTGAATTTTTTTAAACGATTTTTGTATACCAATTGATTTTGCCATTTTGGTGCGTTTTGGCACCATCAATGAGAATTTTGAGAGGTTTGGCCTTTTGTGGTTTTGAAGCTTCTTACAGGTTTTGATGCAACGTAATATTGTTTTGAGAGCCTTGTGTGCATTTACACCTTCTAAGATGTTTTGATCTAATTGTTCCTGCTGTCCTTACTTGACAGTATAAACACGAATTTTTTAATTTGTCTCTGGCTCTGTATAAATTTGCCAAAAGTAGCTTGGTTGGAAATGTTTCCTCCAGCCACTGATTTCCATGTTGATGATTTTTGAGCACTCCAGGGTGAATTCATAACCTGCAGAACTTGCCTCAAAATTCTGCCCGTGTGACAACACAGCAGAACCCGCCCCCCCCCAACCTCCCACCAACCCTTGGTGCTCCAGAGCCCTTCTTCTCGAGTGCACTTTTGCCTGTCAGTTTGTTTAAAGCTGTTGCTTGTTTTCTGTGTTAGTTGGCCTTGTGGTTTATTTTCAGCCACATTTCGCACAAATGCCACATTCTCATGTGCACCCACTTTGTTGGCTATTTTATCTTTGTGCTTTTTTGCTGAGGCCTTCTTCATAAAGACACAGAAGCTTGTGGGGGGAGGGCGTGTAGAGAGGTAGCTAAGGGCCTGGAGGGAACTCTCGGGATTTGAATCCGGCTCCACCTTCACTGAGTGTTCTCACAAAGTCACCTAACCTCTTTGTTCATCTGTAAAATGGACATACCCCTCCCAACTGTCCAGGTTGCTATGAGAACTCTGTGAAGGGCCGTGTGCAACGAGCCTTACCCCATCCCTGGAAGAAGAGAAATGCTCATGCATTGATAGGTGTCGTTAAAGAGCTGAAAGAAGACGTACTCATGGCTGTTTTTGAGTGTTCTAGCAAAGAGCTATTAAGATTTTAAATATGACTGCAGCATTGGAATAGGAAGTTAAAGAGATGTGAAATCTTTGGCAACATTATTTCTTACCAATTTAACATTCACTGATAGAGACATTACTACACCTTTCAGTCTGAGATATACTTAGAAGACTTAGGTGGCCCAGTTATCTTTTTTTTAATGTTTATTTATTTTTGAGAAAGAACACAAGTGGGGGAGGGGCAGAGAGAGACAGAGATAGAGGATCTGAAGTAGGCTGTGTGCTGACAGCAGTGAGCCTGATGTGGGGCTCAAACTCAAAAACCGTCAGATCATGACCTGAGCTCAAGTTGTTCGCTCAACTCACTGAGCCACCCAGGTGCCCCGACAGATATCTTGTTTTTACCAATCATGGTTAATTAGGAGTAATTAAATGAACAAAACCAGTGACAGGGATAATGATCTTTGACCAGTTGTTTTCAGTCAGACACCTGCTTCGAGTATTTTCATCCACCTTGTGTGTCCCTCCCCTCGCTTCACCTTTTTGACTGGACTTCCCAAGGACAGGTGTGTGGCTTCTTCATCTTTCTGCCCTGTTACCCAGCATGGCTGTCACACTGAGAGGACCTGCATCCCTAGGCAGGGGCTCAGAAAACTAGAAATGAGCTAGCCTACAGGTGTAAAGGAAGATTCTAGCTGAGCCTCACCATCCGGAAGGACCAGTGTCTGTTCAAGTCATTGCTGAGTCTCCCTCTTACTGTAACATACAGAAGTCACTGCTGGGTGAGGGAGAAATGGAAATAAAACTTTGACTGTGATTGAGAACGAATGAGTAGGGAAGAGAATAAGCAGAGAAACACCAGTCCAGTAACAACAACAGCCCGATATCAGTAGGGGCGCAGGGTGCGCAGCGTGCCACATAGCTTAATACACAATGCCGTTACTGGAAGGGCCAGGGAGTTTTGATTTGTGGACTTTATTTTGTTTCCCCTGGACACTGTCTTCATTCTGTCGGGTTTAGGGGGAGAGTTGGCCAGGGTTCAGGAGAGGGTTTAGGTGAAGGAGTTTGTGGAGAGAGACCTCCGTGTGGTGCCCTGGGATGCCTCCCCAGGAACACGTCCATCATTCTCTGTGTGTGTCCTGTGTCCCCAGGGACACCACGATCATCAACCACTCGAGGAACGGCAGCTATGGCGAGAGCTCACTAGAAGCGCACATCTGGCAAGAGGAGGAGGAGGTGGCGCAGGCCACCAGGAGGTGTCAGGACATGGAGTACACGTAAGCGACAGCCGTGTGCGTGGCTGCGCCACCGGGCTCCACAGTGACCACTCTTGAGGTCCCCACGGGGCCCGTCGCCCCACCCCCCCACCCCCGTTCTGA
>NW_027531937.1:308232-336860 GCF_008692635.1 Crocuta crocuta
GTTCTGAACAGCTGATAGGCTCAGCCAGTTACTGCCCGAGTCATGAAGAGACACCAAGCGCTTTCCGATTCTCATCTTTGGCCATGAGGGGGAGAAAATCGTCTTTTCCCAGAAAACCTGTCCATCTCTTCTTTTCTTTCCTCAGAAAATGGGGAAGTTGACTTTAGTGGGACACCCGCCCTGGGTAAGGCGTCAGGGTTTTCGAGTTTCCCTGCTGCCCCTCCCACCAGGACCCGAGACCACCAGGACCGAGACTTGGTCGCTGAGCACACCTTGGCCCTGGGGGTCCCTGCTGGGAGGCCACAGGCATTCTGCCCATATGTCCTTGGGGTCCCAAGAGGTCGCAGAGTCCCCTGAGAGGCCAGAGAAGCTGCACCCTCTGATCTACCACAAAAGGTCCATCTTCTACAGTTTGCAGATTGTAAATGCTAAGGCTCACCGTGCACTTAGCCCTTCGTTCCTGAATTACAATTCAAGTCCCTGGGGGAGCCTGAGAGAAATGTTTCAAGTTTTTCCAGCCAAATAGCTTTCGATCATGACTCTTTGGTTTGGTTTTGTTTTGTTATACAGTATTAAAAATCTCCATGCCAAAATCATAGAGAAGGATGCCATGATTAAGGTCCTTCAGCAGCGATCCAGAAAGGATGCCGGGAAGACAGACTCCTCGAGCCTGCGTCCTGCCCGCTCCGTCCCATCCATTGCTGCGGCCACCGGGACCCACTCCCGCCAGACCTCCCTCACCAGCGGCCAGTTAGCTGAGGAGAAGAAGGAGGAGAAGACCTGGAAGGGGAGCATAGGTGAGCCCCGCGCCTCCGTCAGGCCAGGATCGGAAAAGCAGGAGCTACACAAACGTGGGGACGGTGCCTTTTCCATCTGGTGGAAAGGGCCCTGACCCTTTTGTGGCTCACTGCCGCTGCCCCCCAGGGGTTGCACAATGTCAGCGAG
The DNA here is from genome assembly GCF_008692635.1 of Crocuta crocuta. Classification (NCBI taxonomy): domain Eukaryota; kingdom Metazoa; phylum Chordata; class Mammalia; order Carnivora; family Hyaenidae; genus Crocuta; species Crocuta crocuta. The sequence goes on from NW_027531937.1 coordinate 309,178, forward strand.
TATCTCCAGGTCTGTTTATTCATCTGTGAAATGGGGAAGATAACCACTCATCCTTTGGTTGTAGAAATTAAATGAGCTGTGTGGAAACAAAGCTGTCCTGCAGGGGTATTTAGCATTTAGCCGTGGTTTGATTCACACTGTAATTATCATCATTACTGCTGAAAGTTGAAGTGACCCTTGCAACGCAACACGTTCCAATGGGGAAAGCCCAGGGCTGTCGGGCCTCTGAACTTGGCTCCACGTCTGCTCCTGCATCTGGGAAAGCAAGGCCACGTCTGGCCTGCTGTGTACCATGCTGCTCAGGGAAAGGGCAAAATGGGAGAACGGGGAGACGGTGCTGAGGAAGAATGCGCTCGAGCGTAAAGGTAGGTGGTGGTGGTTTTTGTTGTGCTGTGGTTGTGCACGGGCAGAATTTTGAGGCGAATTCTCCAGATGTGGTCTTAGGCGCAGCAGGTGTCCTAGGGTGAGGGCGGGCCGCTGACTGAGCTAGCTGAGGCTGGAGAGGCGGCGGCACCCCCCCAGAGCCCTGTCCTCCCTGCCCCTCCACTGCACTCCGGCAGCAAACAGGGTCTGGCCCTTCTTTGATGCCTCTCCCCGGGCGCCAGTGAGTTTTGGTTATCTGTGGAGCCGAGAGCCAGTTTCCCCCAGCGTGGAGCCCCAGAGGAGCCCGACTGCCTTGCGCCAAAGGCGAGAGCTTCCAGAGTGGGCCTGACAGTGGGGGATCAAGGCTCCCAGGCAGAGTCTCTGTTTGAAGTCCTTTCACCGGTCAGTTCAGCGGCCCCTGCCCTCCAAGAAAATGTTCTTCAGAGAGGACGTGTGTGGACAGCAGCTAAGATCACCGAAGACCCTCCCGAGGACGCGCAACTCCCTACCCCAGTCACAGAGCCTGGGGGCAGTGCTCGGCCGGCTCTGGCGAAGGAGTCTGAGGCGGGCTCAGCCGTGATGGAGGCCTCCCTGGCACAGGCATTTGGTGATATCCAGCCAGGCAGGCATCTCCCTCGGGTCTGTGCTGGTGTCTGCCAGCATCCGGCAAGTCTAAACCAGACCTGGGTGCCTGAGGGCCCGGCCCGCAGGACCAGTTGCTGTGTTCTCCGCACGAGTAATCCTCCTCATTATCGTGATCGGTGTCCACACGTCACAGAAAAACAGAAGGGGCAGTGGCACACATTCCTTCGCAATTCCCGGAATGTTTCCACCATCTCTTGCCTCGTGAGCTCTGGAAAGCGGTAGAGGTGACAGCGTCTACCTTCCTGCAGGTTCAGGGCTGACTAGTGACTGGCTAGTGACTCGGTCCCACCAGAACATCCCCCGTCAGACTGTGGAGGTTCGACAGGCAGGGTGACGAGGTGGGAGGAACGCAGGCTGGACTTGAAGTCGGGTACAGCTGCACTTGACTCTCATTTCTGCTACATCTTAGCCGTGAGGTGTTAATTTCTCTGAGCCCCCACTTACTTTTCTGTAAAACAGAAGAAAGCGCAGGACCTGTGTCATAGGAGCGTTCTAAAATAAAGAGCGAGCTGATGGGCGTGAGACACCTAGCCGAAGGCCCTTGCTCCTCAGAATGCAGTTCGTGGACCAGCAGCAGCCCCTGGTCTGGTCTCTGAGGGGCTCCTTAGGGAAGCAGAATCCCAGGCCCCGCCCACTGAGGAATTGCTCTGCCTTGTGTTATGAATGGGCACCTTGAAATGGCTCTGGCGAGGTTGCTTTGTGAATTTCTGGCTCGTTAAGCAAACAGATCCTTGAGTGTGCTCACCACCTTTCCTATAGGCTAGTGTTGTAGAGTGCCGGCACGTTCCTGAACATGTGCCGTATCCCACTGTTGAGAAACATGAAGGTTTTCTCCTGGCCGGCACGTCCTCTTTGCACCCCAGCCTGCTGCTGGGACAGAGAAGAGGGGGAGGGCTAAATGGTCCTGGCCAGGGGCGCCTGGGGGCTCAGTCAGGTAAGTCGCCGACTTCAGCTCAGGTCATGATCTCACGGTTTGTGGGTTTGAGCCCCACATTGGGCTCTGTGCTGACAGCTCAGAGCCTGGAGGCCACTTCGGATTCTGTGTCTTCCTCTCTTTCTGCCTCTCCCCTGCTTGCATTCTGTCTTTCTCTCAAAAATAAATAAACATTAAAAAAAATTTTTTTAATGGCTCTGTCCAGAAGCCCAGCTGGCTTCCTGCTTTGTGGGGCCCGTGGTTGCCCCCTCACTGCAGGGGAGCTACTCTGGGGAACGGTGTGCACAACTCAAGGTTGCCCTGACTGGGAAGCATGTTTGTTTTGAACCTGGGCCTGCCGGAGGCTGTCTGTCACCAAGAGTGGGGCAGGGTTTTGAGCCGCTCAGCAGAGAGCAGGCCACCAGGATCATGTGCCAGATCAAGGGAGCCTTCGGTGCTTCCTCAGCACACCCCTGCTGCTCGAGGCTAGCCCTCCTGGGTCTATTACAGCTTCGCTCTAGAAAGCCTTTCAGGAACGCCTCTGCCCCTCTGCACTGGCTGCTAGGCAACTCTTTTTTTTATTTAAAAAATTTTAAATTTTATTTATTTTTTTATTTTAAAATTATGTTGGGCATAATTTTATCTTACTGTTCATCATATTACATCATAGTCGGTCTGCTTAACAGCTTCTCTCCTCCCTAAAAACCTATAGAGTTTTAGAGAGGGGACTAAGTTTTTTAATCTTTTTATTTTTTTAATTCCTTCAGCACTTGTAATTTTATCAGGTGTAATAAGTGCTTATAAATGCATTTGGTAAATGAATCAGTGAATGAAGGAAGCAGCCCTCAGTCAAGAAAGAAATGGTGTCCAAGACTCGGGGTTTTTTTGTTTGTTTGTTCTTGTTTCAAGAATGGGATTGAGGGGTGCTCAGGTGGTTCAGTCCATTAAGCGGCCGACTTTGGCTCAGGTCCTGATCTCACAGCTCGTGGGTGGGTTCGAGCCCTGTGTGGGGCCCTGTGCTGACAGCTCAGAGCCTGGAGCCTGCTTCGGATTCTGTGTCTCCCTCTCTCTGCCCCTCCCCTGCTTGTGCTCTCTCTCTCTCGCTCAAAAATAAACATTAAAAAATGAAAAAAAAAAAGAAAAAGAAAAAGAATGGTGTTGAAAAAGCTGTGTTTGTGCCCTTAGGGTTGCTGCTGGGGAAGGAGCACCCCGAGCACGCCTCCATGGCCCCCGCTGCGGCGCTGTCCCCCACTGCCTCTGCTGCCTCGGCCAGCAGTGCCCACGCGAAGACAGGCAGCAAGGACAGCAGCACCCAGACGGACAAGAGCACCGAGCTCCTCTGGCCCAGCATGGCCTCCCTGCCCAACCGCGGCAGGCTGAGCGCCACCCCTTCCAACAGCCCGGTCCTGAAGCACCCGGTGGCCAAAGGACCTGCAGAGAAACCGGGTATGAGGCCCTCAGCACCCCTTATCCTTGACAAGCCCTGCAACTCTGGCCCGAGAGGGAGCCCTTGGTTGGGGGCCGGGGAGGGAGCAGGGGCGCTCAGCCGCTCTCACTCTCTGGGGTTTTTGAACCGTCATGCTTACTCTCCTGCACTTTGTTCTTATGGGAATGAAATGTGTGTAGACGCTTCTAATTTTTTACCATTTAAATGAGTACACAACTTGAATGTACCCTTTTAATGCATGCTTTGTGATCGGCCCTTTCCCAGAGGAGTGAAAAAAGGGACCTATTGCGGGGTGGGAGGGAATTAGTACCCAGCAGCCCGTCGGGGAGCTAGTGCCAGGCACCGTGCATGTCAGAGGCACCCGGTACGTAGATGTTGCCTTCGAGGGGGTGACTTATCAGGGATTCAAGGTCGGGGGTACCCTCCTGGCTCAAGGAGGAGGCAGATTTCACTGCAGAGCCGTTAGACTCCTGACACGTCACTCACGGCAGCACTAACGAGGCGCTTTAGAATCTTTAGGAGAAGACAGCCTGTGTGGGGTGGTCTTGCCATGGATGCAGAGGCGTCCAGGGAAAGACCAGACGTGCCTTTGGACCAATCTCAGTCATGGGGATAGTTCTCTTGAGTTCTTCTGAGAGCATGGGGTTCTCAGGGGCGTAAACTAACCATTTCCTCTGTGGGGCTGCTTTCTTTCCATCCTGCAAAATAGACAAGTAAACACAGCATTGCCGTTTTTCAGACATTCAGTTCTCGAGGTGTACTTTTCCAAGGAAGGCAGGGAGCATGTGAAAGGACCTGGCTTGTTGGCTCAGAACTTGGTGGTTGTGCATAGAGTGGAGGGAGAGCAGCTGTGAGGGGCTCCGGGCACACAGCCCCTTGCCCGCTTCACCCACTTACCCCTTCCCATCAGCACCCTGGCTCTGTTACTTGGGCCTGATTCCCGGGGCCCGTCATTCCGCTTTTCCCCACTGGGGGCCAGGTTCTGCGGCCTCACCTGCGTACGCTGGTGCTGAGTGCCAGGATTGATAATGGTTCCATTTTAGAAAGAGCTGGTAAGGCCTGGCCCCTCTGCAGGGCAGGCTGCTGATGTCCCCTTCTGTTTGGCAGAGACCCTTCCTGGCCACGGGAAATCCCCTGACCACAAAGGCCGCGTCAGCAGCCTGCTCCACAAGCCTGAGTTCCCTGACGGAGAGATGATGGAAGTTCTCATTTAACACCAGGCATCTCTGCTGAATTCTGTAGTGGGACCTTGACAGATGAAGAACGTAGCTGAAAAGGAGAAGAGCGAGAAAGCTGTGGATGGGAAATCAGGAATGATTTGAACTGATAAAGATTTTTAAATTTAGTAAGAACACTTTTTATAAATATTAAAAAAATATTCAGAAGACCTACATGAAGACAGTGCTATGGATTTGTATTGCATATGGTGGAAAGTCTATGGATTTGTATTGCATATGGTGGAAAGTCTATGGATTTGTATTGCATATGGTGGAAGAGAGAAGATGCATGTAGGTCTGGAAACAAGGAAGTCACAGGAAGTGGGATTTTCATTGTATAGAAAATGTATCTCTGGGGGAGGGTCTGTGTATACCTGCTCTTTGGTTATAAACATATAAACCTGAACGTGGATCTTCCTTGAAATAGCCCCATTCTCCTTGCCTCTTAGCATGTTTTTTTTTTTTTAAAGAAGAACCTCTTAGAAGTCTCAGAGAGCCCATCTCGGCATAATGTAATGTCACCTGTGCCATCCGGGGTGTCCTATGAATGTGTGTGGGTATGGCAGTGAGAAGATGTGTCCTGGGGTGATGGGAGCTTAGAAGGCGGTTCTCTCCTAACTCTCTGCTTGGGTTGGGTTTTCAGGAGACTGTGCGGCTTCTCAGCTTTTCTGGATTCTGCAGAAAAAATACAAAACAGGATGGGAGTATTATGATTTTGGTGCTCAAACTCCCTAACCGTGCTGAGTTCCTCTTCCTCTGCTTCATTCTCTTTCATTATACTCTTCTTTTCCTTCACTTTTCTCCCCCTTGTTGATAAGACATGGCAGAATTCCTTAGGCCTGGGATTTATTAGAGCAGAGTCTGATCTCTGGTTAATAGTGACCAGTGGGACAAGGCCATATTCTGGCTCCTTCCTCCACTGTGCAGTCTTTGGGCTGCAGCTGTTACTCATTGTGACCGTGAACTAGGTAAGTTTTGATGAGGCGGACATTTCCATGGTCCTGTGACATCGTGCGTTCAGCGCTAGGCCCTGGCTTTTCGCTCTCACATCAGCTGCCTTGCATAGAGCTTGCTGTTTGCACCCTGTTGCTCTGTTGGGCTGAGACTTTTCAAGACTCAGGACTGCCCTCCAGAAAATGGAGGACTCTTGACGTGGTGCCATCCACAGTCTCACCAGGCAGCTTGTACCACTTTCTAGAATTTGTGGCTCATGAACATACTCCCCACTGTCCCCACCGTCTCTCACTCTTCTGGTCACTGTTGACGAGCGCGTAAATTCCCGTGTTAACACATCAGTTTTTCTCTGTCATGAACTTGCTTTGTAACCAAACAGGCCAGTATATACACAGTGCGATCACGTTTTTCGAGGTTTCCATCTGGGGCAAGTTGAGCAAAGTAAGACAGAAGCACCATGTCGAAGAGCCGGGAGCGGGTGAGGTAGCGCGCCGTCCCCTGTGTATGGTGGCATGTCTGACACATCTAAGCGGTGCTGCCCAGGAAAGAGGAGAAACTGATCAGGCTGTCTGATGCTCCTGCGGGGCCCTGAGACTTTTCTGCCTCCAGGCCAGCTGGATCCTTGTTACCCGACTTCCTTCCCCTCGTGCTTACTTGAGGGAAGGAAGAAAAAGAGCATGGATCCGAGACCTTCTCAAGTCCCACCTGAATGGAGCCCTGAAGACCACAGTCCACAGGGAATTTTGCTTGGGTGGGTTATTTTAGAGTTGGTCTTTCAAGTGCAAGGTGGGTGGTGCTGTAGCCTCCCCAGATTGAAGCGGAGGAAGGAGGATCCGGGTGTGGACTGGAGAAGGGGAGGGAGGAAATCTGTGGCCTTGGCCCGATGGAGCATAGTTAGTGTGACATTGCAGGACCTGATTCTTCCCAGGGCTCTGCTCTGTGCTGGGCGCCGGGCTTTGTGCTTCATGCTGCTTGCCTCCTCGAGTCTCATCCGCCCCGGGAAGCCAGAGCCATTCTGGGGACCGTGCAGCCCGCCTAGTGCCCTGGGCTTGTGCGAGTGTGGATGCGGGCGGGGGTGGGGCACAGGAGGGGTTGTCCCAGTCTCTGCTCCCATCACTTTTTACAGGTGGTGAGGCTGCCGTAATGGCAGGTGTTTCTCTCAAGGATATTTCGAGCCCTGATGAATGTTGGGAATGGACCAGGCATGAAAGAGTCTAGAGATAGGAGGGAAAGTCTTCTCTGCCAGCCTCCACCGGGCCACCCCCAAGCCGGGTTATCTCCCCTGGACATGGGTAAAAGCGAGAGCCACGGCGCTATTTCCCCCAAGCCTCATCAGCATCTGCAGGCACCAGGCTCTCCTGTCCAGATCCAGTGTGGTAGTTGTCGTAATGCAAACCCAAAAAACATCCCCGATTCTGTTGGGTGTGCTGTGGTCTCTATCAGTCTTACCTCTTCCAGTTCACTAAGACTCTTCCATAAGAAAAGGGTCTCTAGCTTTCAGATGTGCTTTTTTTTTTTTCTTTTCTGGGACATTTCCTGCCCCACAGGGACCCCCTGACGCTGGCTTGACATGTGTGCAGCTTTCTCAAAGGCTTGCTTGCACATAAGAGAAAGGGATTGCAAATACCGAGCCCCTGTTCTGTATTCTGGGCAGTTTCCAATCCTTTATCTCTTTTGATTTTCAGAGAAATAATGCCAGTTCTGGTTTTTAGTGCTGAGTATATGCAGGCAGGGTGGTAAGTACCTTTTCACGAGTACCTGAGCCACCCAGAGAGCCAAGGCTAGTTTGTTCTTATTTCACAGAGGAGGAAACTGGGGCTCAGGGAGGTTCAGTCCCTCCCCAAAGCCTCAGAGCAGTGGCATCTGAACCAGGGGTCTGAGAGAGGAGCTGTGCTGCCGGTACAGGCTGGACTGGGTGGTGGCTGTCTCTCATGCCGCGTCTTGGCCCACTCTGCTCCTGTCTATGATGTGCTCTCTTGTGTGCACACAGACACGTACGCGTGTGCGCGCGCACACACACACACAGACACACACACACAGCTGCCACACCCCTTGGGAGCTAAGAAATAGGACTACAAGCCCAGAACTCCTAGAATTGCCCCTAAACACGAGGTACAGATGAAAGTCTTCATGTTCTATCCTGTGCAAGGTGACAAAATCCATCTAAAAACACTTGCATGCTGTCCAGAGGCCTGGACTTCCCAGTAGTGTCTGATTATGGCACTCATGAGGGGCGGGGGAAGGGTAAAGTCTTTGGCTTTGTGTGAAGACATCCCAGAGTAATTCTGCTTCCTCCCGGAATGAGTTGTCTAGCAATTTCTGCGTGCTGATCAGGGTACCATAGGGAATAGATGTTGTTGGATTCCAGCAACTAATTTCAGAACAAGTGCATTAGCTTATTCTTCTCGCGGTTTTTCTTCTGCCTCCCAGAGGCTGGTTACCACTGACTGTTGAGTTTGGCCCATTCCAGGCAGACGTGCAGGACAAGACGCCGCGTCCCTCTCAGGGCTTTGGTTGGAGGGCAGAAAGCAGTGGGGCTGTTCTCTCTTCAGTCCTGCATCTTGGGAACGCATCGTGCCCTTGACTGCACAGGGCTCAGGTCGGATATCGAGATAGTTGCTCCTTATGAATTCTGATCTTGAAGCAGAGACTTCGGTGGTCTTTTCAGGGACGGCTGCTGCAGAGAAGCTGACCATCACTCCTGTTCCCCCCTGGGCTTGCCCTCAGCCACCTGTGTCCTCCCAATGCTGAGTGCTAATGGGAAGCCAGACCCCCACCCCTGCCACCTTCCGAGTCAGAGACTGCTATGAGCACAGATGTCATGTAAGGTTGAGTTCTCAGGAGGCAGTGAAGAATAGATCAGGCTTTTAAAAGGTTTCGAGGCAGGGAGCTCATGCGTGACTGCACGGAGCTCCGCTGAGCCTAAAAAGGCTGCTTTCCAAAACCAAAGTCTTGCTCCGGTCTGCACTTGGAGTCGGGGGAGCATGCTTCTGTGGGCTGCTGCAAATGAACTTGCACTCCTGAGCAAAGGAGTTCCATGGCCGTGGTAAGTGGGAACCTGCAGATATTCTTAAATGGGAAAGCCATCGCACAGCCGGAGAGCGTCTAACCCATCGTTGGCTTCTTCAGCATCCCCAAGCTGGAGGCAACCATGATAGATGCTTTACAAATATTGCTTTTCTTTTCTTCTTTCTCGCTAATTAATTGATGTGCTTAAAATGTCTTTATTCAATGTGAGGTTTGTTTAATCAGCTTGCCTCTGCTGCTTGGCTCCGTAGGAGATGGGTGGAGTCATTAAGAAGCTTCCAGAAGCTGACCAACTGGGAGCATATAAAGGTCAGCATTTCAGTAAATGGATTTCTTCTGGAACTAGTGAGCAGTTTTCTCTCTTCCTTTTAAGTAGTATATCCTTTTCTTGTTTAGTAATTTAATGATATATGAAGACCCGTGTATATGTCAGTACATACGTATAAGGTATGACTACAAGGTTGTGTGTTGGGTTTCCTTTCTTAATATCTGGAAGATCCAAGTGTTTCATCTCACCCCTTCCTCAAACGGTGACCCTTTGGGGGACTGTACTGATCGCTGCCCCATTGCTCAAGGGGAAACAGCGAACACGTCTGGTAGAAAGGCCTTTGGGGCATGCCACTGTTCTTTAGTTATCCCTACAGAGGAGAAATTGTCATCCTTTGAGGATGGATTTAAGTGTGGAAATAATTCCAGCTGAATAAATAAAGATGGGTGATTAAGGTCACACCATTTAAAAAAGAAAATCCCCCAGAATGCTCCTTGGAATGAGTCTTTGGACTCCTAGTGCCTCTCCAAGTGGCCACTTCCAGGGAGGATGGTGTCATCAGTACATGTCATTTCGGGTGGGTTCACTTTTAAATATCTTTTCTCTTGCCATGCCTTGTATGTGTTCACATCTCTGCATACACACAGACAGAAGTGCATATTCATTCGTATAGACGACCAGGAGGTGCCCTGTAAAGCCCTGTTACACTTAAGTGCATGTTTTTGTCGTGTTAAGCAATGACTGGGGTGTTGCTTTGTCATAAAACTTTGCTTCTTCACAGGATTAAAATCCTCTCAATATAAGGAAGTACATACACAGCATTTTCTTGTAGCAGCTCCCAACCTGTTGATGCCCAGTGGTGTGTGTACATGTGATTTTTGCCTCAGATTCTGTTTGCGTTTAGACACCTGCCAGTATTTATTACTAACCAGAAAGAACGTAAGCACATTTATCCACAGTGGTTTTCTTTCAATTAAGGTGTTTTCCCCTTTTGTGGACGGACAGTGGAGCCCCCTCCTCAACGGGGCACTGGCAGAATCTGTGTGAAATTCTGTGAAATGAGGGCAGGCGCATGCACTTGGATGGCCCTAGGGCCACCACCCTCTCCACCCACCATATATGTCATTGCAGTGCTTGGTGGCAGCGTGCTGCGTTCCCTCCAGCCGACTCTGGTGTGACATCTTGACATCTTTGTCTCACTGGTCTATATTGAAGAGGGGGTGGTATGCAGAGCTGCCCAGCTGGGGGCGGGGGCTCTGTGTACGGGGCTGGGGGGGCGGTGTCAGAACGCAGTGTGTCCCCCACAGCCAATGTTGATACTGTTGGTCAGCCAAAGATTTTCCTCTTCTTTGCTGCTTAAACTTGTGCCTTAATATTGTATATAATAAAGGGATAAAATGGCTCTTCTTTCCCGCACGCTTGCTCTTTTCTTTCCCAAAAGACTTATGTACTTGTTGAGTTTAAGGTCATTTCTCTGCTTGGAGGCAGTGTCACTTGCTGTTTTGCTTCAGAAGCATCCGGCTAACCCCTGGGGGACCCCATGCTTCCACAGACACCCGCTCCCGATGCTGAGAAGGAAATGAGTCATCCAGGCCCCTGGAGCTCACCGCCCGCCCGCTCCCTGCTCCTCCAGACAAACCTGCACAGGGGAGACACAGGGAGGCTGGGCCCGGGGAGGCACTGCGGCTTGGAGCACATCTGAGTGTCCTCTCCTGGGTTCCTGGGTTCAGGGTCTGTCAGCGACCAGGCCACTCGGGGAATTAACCCAAACAGCTAAGTCTGGGCTAGAGTTGGATGTGTCTCTGCACCTCATGACAGACCTGCCTTGTTTGGGTCTTGAGGTCACAGGAAACGCAAGGGGTCACACGGCAAATCGGTGCTGTCCAGAGCCGGGGCGGCCGAAGCAGGAGAACAGAATAAATGCTGTGAGCGTCCCCACAGGAAGCCCCCTCCCAAGGAGAGCGTGACCCTGGGGACACTGTTGCGGAGGACATCTCGTCTGCTTGTCCTCTGTCATGCCTCTGCCGGGGAGCCTCTCTCCTCAGGCAGCCACGGCCCTAGCCTGGGAGGGGCTTCCTGGAAGTGAGCTCAGGGAGGGCAAGGGACGCACCCCGAGTTCCCCAGTGATGGCTGGTGTGATTTAACATGCGTCACCCCCCAGTCTTCACAACAGCCTAATCGTCCCCACTTTTTTTTTTTTTAATGTTTGTTTATTTTTGAGACAGCACGCAGGGGAGGGGCAGAGAGAGAGGGAGACATGAACTGCGAGATCATGATGTAAGCCAAAGTCAGACACTTAACCGACTGAGCCACCCAGGTGCCCCCATCCCCACTTTAAAGACAAGGAAATAGACTGAGCCTTGAACAAGTAATGTGCAGAGGATGGCAGAGCGGGATTTGAACTCAGGTCCACCTGCCACAGAGCCTGTGCACTTGTAGTAAAAGGGGTAGGTGATGGGAGGCAGGAGAGCTCACGCCCCCACCACCGGCTTGGGGGTCTTCCCTGCCCTGCCTTCCACTCAGAGGGGTTCCCTGCAGGACCCCAGATCTCTGCGCACGTGACGATATAAATCACATAGGATACAGGACACAACTTCACTGCTCCGTAGCCTCCGTGCATCAGGATACCCTGGGAAGACAGCCTGAGGACCCCATCTGACTGGGGCTCAGATGAGGACCCTTCAAAGCCGGCATTCACCTCTGCCAACTCCCCGCCCTGGCCAAGTGCCGGCAGCTTGTGTGGGGCGCCTGGAGCTCTGGCCTTTCTTGGCCTCTTAGACACGGCAGGAGAGCACCCTCCACCCACCTGATCCGTGTGGCTGCCCCACGCACTGTTGAACCTGAAGGAAGGTCGCCCCTGTCCCGAGATCCTGGGCTGGGGCCTCCACACACAGCAGGGGTAACCGTGCCTTTTAGATTGCCCAGGCTCATCACAGTCAGGAATTAGGTCCAAATGAGAAGTGAACCAGGAACCCCGAAATTCCTTTCTTAAAAAGAAGTCTGTAATGATGAAATTAAAGATTTCTATCATTAAACAGTGCTGTGCTTTTCTTGTTTCTGTCACCATTTTATCAAGCATAACCGTGTGCTCCCGCCAGGCAGACAATCCGATACCGTCCCAGGTGAGGCTGAGCTCTTCTGGACCAGCCTGTCACCCTCCAAACTCTTCCCTTCTCTGCCCAGTAGCGGCCCTTCCTGCCTGGTGTGGATTCCGTCAGAGGGTGACTCTTCCCAAGGCCCTGATGGATGTACAGAGAATACAACTCTCACAGATGACGTTGTCAGCTAATTTGGAGAATTTGGAGTAAAATAATGTGCATCCTAGTCCTAATGTTGGAAAATAAGAATACATGACTTTACATCCTGATTGGCTTCACCCCTCCGTGTGAGGGAGAGATGACCTCACGTTTATTGAGTTGGCTTTTGATATCACTTGGCCTTAACAACTCCCAAAGGAGGTACTCCCATACTTCGTGTCTGGAGTTTCAGACGACACAGGCTGATGAGGAGCGCAGTGCGTGCTTGTTCCCTAGCATCCAGCCCAGGCCCCCTCTGCACCTCCGTTCTTTATGTACTGTACCGTGGCATTGGACTTTCATGGCTTTTGATTTTTAACGTTTGTTTGCTTATTTTTGTTTTTAATAGCTATGAAGGGAATTGGTAGGCATATGGCTAAGTAAAAAAAAAATGTTTTGGGGGTATCTGGGTGGCTCAGCTGGTTAAGTATCCTACTCTGGATTTTGGCTCAGGTCATGATCCCAGAGTCATGGGATCAAGACCCACGTTGGGCTCTGTACTGATGGCGCAGAGCCTGCTTGGAATTCTTTCTCTCTCTCTCTCTCTCTCTCTTTCTCTCAAAATAAACATTAAATAAAAGGGAAAAAAAACATTTTTGAGACTCTTTCTCAAAAGAGAAAGAAGGCCTGAACTGGACAGAGAGGCTGGATCAAATCCTCTGGTCTATTTGTAAGAGACAGAACTAAATTGGAGTGACTTGACGGACTCTTTTAGCACAGGGTGCAGCTGGTGGGCACTACGGGAGAGAAGGGACCCTGTAGCAGATGCCGTCACAGGGCCTGCTCCTGGCTGGGCTCCCATTCTTGTCTTTCCTCCGCCACATCCCCAGAGCTCAGAATTCATGGTCCAGAGACGCTGAGCCTTTGTTTTTTGGTCAAATGAAATCCTTGATTGTACTGAATGACTTCTGTGTGATGTATGGGTTTCCCAGTCGCCTGAAACATGGCCACAGCCCAAACCTGGAGCCTTCCCTGCCACATTCACCACCTTGCTTGTGGCCCCACAAGGGTGGGCTCCTCCCCAACCCTCTATCTTGGCCGGCCAATCATTCACGTGTCCTGCCCACTTGGCTTCCTATCTTGTTTCCTCACAGTTCAAGACCTCATCTCTCCAGGTCGCCTGGGTGGCTAGGTCTGAGCATCCAACTCTTGATTTCGGCCCAGGTCATGATCACATGGTTCATGACTTCGAGCCCCGCATCAGGCTCTTTGCTGACAGTGTGCTGCTTGGGATACTCTCTCCCCCTCTCCCTCTGCCCATCCCCCGCTCTCTCAAAATAAATAAGCATTAAAAAAAAAGACCTCATCTCTCACTCAGACAGTTGCAGCCACCTCCTGCCTCCCATCTCCCCCACTCCATCCTTGACATGGACACAGAGAAATGAGAGTAATGACCGACGTTGACTTATCGTCATCATGCATCCAACACTCATTGTCAACCTTGCCTATACTGGAGACATTGGATTCGTACAATCACTGACGCTGGCACTATTAGTCCATCCCCATGTTACTGTGGGAGAACCCAAGAGACAGGAAAGTTCAGTCTCATGCCCAAAATTGTAGAGTCTGTGCAGCTGTGCTGGGATCCAAACCCAGGCAGACTGGCTCCAGAGACTCCGGGCTGCACTGTTCCCTTCAAGCTTTCTAAAGCTTGTCTGATCACATCACCCCTTGGGGGAAACAACAACAAAATTCTGAGCTCCCCGTGGCCTTCAGGATAGAGCTGAAACTGCTCATAAGGCATCCATGCCCTACACAATGACCTTGGCCCGTTCGCCGAGCTAGTATGTCTCCACTTCCCCTTCCACCCGGCCCTCGGGTCACTCTGGAATCACCACCGTGGCCCACATCTGCTCTCTGCATTTCTGTTTTGGCCCCTGCCCCCAAGGTCCTTTGGCTTGGAGTGCCTTCTTGTCTGTCCAAGTTTTATTCATGCTTTCAGGTGGGGCTCAAATGCTGTGTTCCCTCAGGGAGGTGTTCCGGGTCACCAGGGTCAAAAATAATTGTCCCTCTTCCATTCTGAGCTGAGTCATCTTAACACAGATGCTTACGTTCTCGAAATTTCTCATTTGTAAGATGAGTCGGAGCAGGTACCGTGTCTTTTTCTTCACTAGTGGGAATCAGGGACCTAGCGCATGTCCCCACACAGAATGGGTGCTCTGGCTTGAGGATGTGCTGACTGAATGAGTCAACCCTAAGGACCGAATGAGAAAAGGGAGCTCCACCACGACAGCACCGAGCATCGTGGCATCGAGCCTGGCCCTTGCCTCTGGCATGGGTGTCTGTCAGCTCCTCTGTCTGGGCTCCGGAGTTTGAGCTGAAGGTGAGTTATTCCAAGCCTCTTATTGCATGCGATCCATGAATGTTTTCAGAGAGACTGAAAGAGGAACTTAATGTAAAATCTTTCTTAAAAATTATGCAAGTAATGCACATTTGTTATATAAACAAATGATACGCAAGCGTGCAACAGAGAAGCCACTGTCTCTTCTAAACCTCTGTGAATCACCACTGTTAACAGTTGTATACAACCATACAGATGGGCTCATAGCTGTGTGAGTGGATGCTAATTTTAAAAATAAGATCGTGCTATTTCATCCAACTTGCTTTTTTAATAAAAATTATTTATTTTTGAGAGAGAGAGAGAGTGCAAGCAGGGGAGGGGCTAGAGAGAGAGGGAAACACAGAGTCTGAAGCAGGCTCCAGGCTCTGAGCTATCAGCACAGAGTCCCACGCAGGGCTCGAAGTCACAAACTGCGAGATCATGACCTGAGCTGAAGTCGGACGCTTAACCGACTGAGCCACCCAGACGCCCCTCATCCAACTTGCTTTTCAGACTCAACAATAGAGTGGTCATAGGCAGATTTCTCCACCACCTTATACTTTCTTATTATCTTTGGTGGCTGCAAGTGCTCCTTTGTGTGGAAGAGGGGGAGTTTATTGACGTCTGGAGTATGCTCCTTCACTGCCACCTGGCTTCCCCACGACAATTCCCCTGGCAGTTAAGGGAGAGCTAAGGATATGGAGACACTGGGGAGATGTTCAGTTTTTCTTCTAAGAGGCCCAAACTTGCAATATATGTCAGCCTTGACCAAGTGCTGTCTCTGATTCCTCCAGTGCCTCATGGCCTTTCCACGTGCCTGTCCAAGCACAAACTGGTGATTAATGTCGTGATGACGTTGGGATCCCAAGGACTTGACCGTGTCATGGCCCCAGCTGATGGCTCAGGCCCAGTCTGGCCTGGCCCGGCCTGTTTCTATCCAGAAAACCTTAGTCTCTGATGGAGAGGCTGAGTTTTCCACCCAATGTTCTTCCACCCAATGTTCTACCTTCTGGCCTAGAGAAGAACACATTTTCCTGGCACGATCAACTCAGAGCCAGCCCCAGTCTGTGTTCAGTGACGTTGATGGCATCGGTCCCTCCCTTGTCCCTGGCACTTTCATTTTGTGGAGTGTCTTTTGGATTTTTGCAAATATTTAGCTTTAGGACAGCCCGTAAACAGAACTCCAATTCATGATTCACTTGTCAGTGTATAATGGAAAATTAATTATGGGCCGAGCACATTTCAGATCCTGGGGTGGGGGCGGGGGGGGGGGGACCCAAAGGGTGCCTATTGCTTTGAAGATCCCTGCTCGGAGGATAACTGGCCACCTACTGTGTGCCAAGCAGTTTACATCCATTAGGACAGCGAGTACAGGGAGATCAGGGCAAGGAAACAAATGACCCACACTCCACACTTACCCACGTAAGTGCCAGAGAGGCGGCTGAGCGTTGGCTGGGGTGGTGAAAAGTCAGGATTTCCCCAGACATCATGCACCCACCGTGTTTGTCTACGTGAGGTCAGGAGACATGCATAGGAAACAATTTGCTCCTCGTTGGGGGATGTATGCCAGGATCCCTGGACAGACCTGTGCAGACACCGCCACCCTCGGCATCCGGGGGGAATTCAGCGGACGGTGCCCAGCCATGTATGGTGGTCCCCAGCCCCAAGGTGCGAGCCAACCCAGGCACCACCGAAGTTTGCATGTGGCAGGCTCGAAGCGGGGACGCCATTGGAGAGCCCAGACCCAACCTTTCCCCCCTCCACCACCAGCAGGGGCCATCTGCTGTACTGTCCCACTGACAGCCCCTGGGAGGGGCCGGTGGTGGTCTCTGCCCTCCTTTCTCTCTCATCTACTTATCATCTCCATCGAATTTTACTTGGAAGGGAAGTCAAGTCGTCCGAGGCAGTAACTATAAGTATCTTTACTTATGTTTAAAAATTTGTTTTGATTAGATGTCAACAGTTTATATACCGACAAAACCCCCTTTCCCGTTTCTCCGCTCTGGACGCCCCTGTGGCTCCTCTCGACATTCATGAACTCAGGCTTGGGCGCCTGCCACAGCTTGCCAGGCGGGCCCTGCCCATGTGGTATGCCAGTAACGAACAGAAGTCACAAACAGAAATACAACTCCAGCCAGTTCTCCAGTCCTAGGTGCCTCTCCATTGAGACCAGCATAGTGCTCTTGGAGGGGCGGAGAGGTGAAAGCTCACGGTGTCTGGGCTTCTGGAAATGAACAAATAAGAAACACCACCACCCACGTCTGTTTTCTGTACAGTAATGCTGGGCGTCCGGTAAGTGACCCGGCAAATGTGAAATGTCTACGCAGTAACAATCCCTCTCCCTGTAGGTAACGCCTTCCTTCGAAAGAGCCTAAGTATGTCTTTTACTAGTAACACTGCCTCAGGACAGCTATCATGATTCGTTTCTACACAGCTGGCAGAGAGCAGGCAGAAAATAGGGTCAATTTCCCAAGGTCATGGTGAAACGCCAGCAGAGCCAGATTTGAGCTAGACCCTCCTGTAGGCCTCTTAGCACGTTTTGGGCAGAGTGGGCCACCTGTGCTGATGCAGTGCTGGCGCCCGGTCTTTTCACTGCCCTGCGCCCCTCCCTGCCTGGGTATCAATGAATGGAGAGGTGATGGGCTTAGCGTGGGTCAGTCAGGTGCTCACTTAGCAGGGCTTCACGTCTGACTTGATGTCTAAAGAGCCAAGAGATTTCACAAAGCCATCCCTCCAGACTCGGGAGCTGGAATTTCTCCCTGTGGCAGAGCCAGGAGGGCGGGAGCCAGTGTTGTGAAATCACTGTGGGTATTGCTTGGGGAATTCTTCTACCGGCCTCAAAACCCGTGACCTTACCGCAGGGTTGGGATGAGAGCGGCTGTGGCAGCCGCTTGTCTTGGGACAAGACGGCAGATAGAAATAGGCAAGGGGACCTTTCCCCAGGGACAACAGAGCTGATGGCCATTGCTGCTCCCTTCTGTATTTGAGGATACAGGGCTGGAGAGATGCCACCCATCAGTCGGCTGGAGACCACATGCAGCAGGTGGTTCTTCAGCCTTCTCAGTATGGGAAGAGCGCACACACACTGATGTACATCACAAATAACTCCTGGTGTAAATAGCTCACACTGAGCAACACGCTTACTTGTGACACGCATACACACATCAACACACTATTAGCACATTAAATGAGGGATGCAAAGGGGTGCTGGGGTGGCTCAGTCAGTTAAGTGTCTGACTTCAGCTGAGGTGGTGATCTCACAGCTCATGGGTTCGAGCCCCATGCCAGGCTCTGCGCTGACAGCGCTGAGCCTCCTTTGGATTCTGTGTCTCCCTCTCTCTCTGGCCCTCCCCTGCTCGTTCTCTCTCTCCTTCTCTCTCTGTCAAAAATAAATAACCATTTAAAATAAATAAATAAATAAATAAATGAAAGGCTCAAAAAGGAAATAAGATGCTGTACCTGTCACCCCCACCTCCAGCTTATAGTTGGGGTGAAAAGACCAGAAGGGACCACAATACAGTGTCGAGCTCATGGCCCGTACAGGCTATTGTTTGCCTGAAGGAGAGGGAACTAGAAAAGCAGGTGACCTGTGAACTGAACTTGGATGGATGAGACAGGGAGACAGGCCCAAGGCTGGGGGGCAGAGAGAACAGCAAGCACAGAGACCAGGCATGCTCAGGACACAGGGCTGAGCTCTGCAACGGCAGGTGGGCATGAGGCTGGATGGCCCTGTGGGTCCCCGAGCTGCTGTGCCAAAGAATCTGGCCTTTGCCTGTGGCCATAAGGCATTGGGAGCCAGCCAAAGTGTATTTTAAGCAGGAACGTGATCCGATCAGTGCTATTGTACGGGAAGCTGATGAGGGCTGCAGAGTTCTCAGCATTGGCAAGGGACGTCATGGCATTGATGTTTCCGTTTCTATGGCCACACAACAATTACCCCAAAACTTAGCAGCATAAAACAACCACTTATTGTGCTCGAAGCTGCAGTTTGGGCAGGGTTCGGGGTGGTTCATCCCCGCTTGGCTCAGCTGGGGCTCAAAGGCAGGACAACAGCAGTGGGGAGTCCGAGGGCAGCTTCCTTTTCGTGGTTTCTCCGCAGGGTCTCTCCGGAGAGGCAGCTTCAGGGTGGCTGCCCTTCGGGCACGGCCTAGGGGGTCAAAGGCATATGTTGAGGCAGAAGATGGAGTGCCTTTTAGGACCTGGCCTCAGGAGCCACAGCGCCTCTTGTGCCACATGTTCATCACAGCAGATACAAGGACAGACCATGGTTCAAGTCAGAGGGGGAAGGGCAGGGGAGCTTTATACTCTTCAAGTGGAAACACTCCAGAAGAGCGTGAGGGGTCAGAAATCTTGCTATTGCTCTGACCACCTTGGAAAATAAAGTCTGCCATGCTGGTCTATGCCAGGCCCAGGATCCAAAGTTTTAAATACATTTTCTCATTTTATTCTCCCCTCTACCTAAGAGGCAGGTATTTTTTTTTTAAGTTTATTTATTTATTTTGAGAGAGAGAGAGAGAGAGAGGAAGAGAATCCCAAGCAGGCTCTGTGCTGTCAGCACAGATCCCATGCAGACCTCGATCCCATGAACCATGAGATCATGACCTGAGCCAAAATCAAGAGTCAGATGATTAACTGGCTGAGCCACCCAGGCACCTCAAGAGGTAGGTGTTAAACCTGTCCACTTCACAGACAGGAAATCACAGGAGGCATGGAGAGGTTAAGTGGTCTGCGTAAAATCACACCCCCAACAGCAATGGGGCTGGATTCCGTGTACAAGACCGATGGCCCCTAGGCGTCTTCCCCTCTGCCTGCTGCCGCCTCAGCCGTGGGAAGGAAAGCACAAACACAGACTAATTCAAAGGTCATTATTCTGCCCCAGAATGTTGTCATCACTAAAAAGGGAGGGCTATTTGTGAGCTGAGTCGGAGGCTGAATCAACAGATCTTAAAGACCAGATCTTGAAGATGAACAGATCTTGAAGACTAGCTGTATCTTGAAGATCTTGAAGACCCTATATCTGCATCACAGGTGACAGGTGACCAGCATGTCCTGTGGCAGTCGCTGCAAATACCAGACAGTCAGAGCTATCAGCTGGCACTTGACGAGGGCCAGGCTCTGTGAGATGCACTTTACGTGCACTATGTTAATGTCACAGTAACCCTATAAGACAGGTATTATTATTAATTGAACGAAGAATTCAAGGAATTGAATAGCGTCACAGAGGGGACCTCATCCCTAGGCCCCCACTTCCCTGCTGTGGGTCCTTTCCCCATCCCCCATGATAACAGAACTGATGAATTTATGGCCCTGGCTCTCAGGGGCAGCACCGGCCACGGGGCAGTTAGGAAGGCCCCCTCAGACGGGCCGAGCTGGACCCAGCCCTACTCACTAGCTGTGTGGGCTTGAGCCAGTCCCTCAACCGTTCAGTGCCTCAGTGTCCTCCTCTATAACACGTGCTTCTCGGCGGCAGGGTCAGACAGGCCCGGCCAATTTCCATGCCGACCTTGGCACAGAGGAAGCACCTGATGGATGTCAGCTGCTGTTACTCGCCAGGAGGCTGGTGCCAGCGGCTCCGTGCCTTTGACTAGTGCACCGGGAGATCTCACGGTCCGGGGATCTGCATCATTTTCTGCCCGGCGACAAGAGCAACTTGTGTACACTTGCCTTGTGGGGGTGGAGGTGGGTTAATCTGCCCAGCCACTCGCAAGGGATAAGCCAACTAATAAAATGGGGAGTGAGGTGAGGGTGCAGACACGGGGCAGCTCCCTGGACGCTGGCCCCAAACCCAAGGTGCCTGCCACCGATGACCTGAGTCGGAGCCCACACGGCTGTGTCCCAGGGATGCTGGGGGCCCCGGATGTAGGCGTAGGCACCCTGGGTTGGAAAAGGAGCTGCAAGCGAGGAAGAAGGGGCCACCGCAGTCGTCAGCATCTTACCACCTGCCCGGCCAACCCCACTTCTGCTTCGAGGAGAAAGAAAGGGAGCCACCAAATAGGAGAGACCTGCCTTAGACTTAAAATTAGACCCATTTTTTTTACCCGCTTGGGCCCTGTCCAGAGCCTCTCATCTCCCATCTCCCGGGAGAAGTGCCTTTATCATCCTGCTGCTGATGAAGCTACATGGAGAAGCTTCTCTGACCACGGGCAAGTGACTATAAGGAATCAGCCCTGAGGCCAGAATGAAGGGATGCCTGGGACTTCCCAGAGGGAGTACACAGGCACGTTTGGAAGACGGAGTAGGGAGCCAAGACCCCAGAGCTCCAGGGTGGCGCTTCCCTTTGGTTTACACACAGCGGGGGGCGTCCACTGCCTGGAGTGCTCAGCACGCCCTCTTCTTCCCGGACTCTAGCCCCGGGGTCTGGTGGGGCTGCCTTGCTCAGGCCATACCTGCGTCTGCGGCCACTGACCCAGGCTAAGTTCCTGCTCACCTCAGATGACACAGACATCGGGGCGGGGCCGTTCCGGGACGATGTCCTCCCTGGCCGTCTGCATCCCCTCCGCACCCGTTCTCTGGAGGTGGAGCTGGGCTCTGGAGGACAGGCGCCCGGCGCCGTGGAGAAGGGCTGAGAGAGGGTGGAGAGGGACCAGCCACTGGGAGCATCCCAGCTGAGCTCCTGCTCACGGCCCCCCACCCAGGGGCTCTCCTTCCAGTGATTTGGTTCTGTGAGCTAAACCTCTATCCTCCTGCCCGAGCTGGAGGGCCGGTCTGGTCACCTGAGTGGGCCATCACTCGGAGCCCTGAGTGATGCTGGCTTGGGAGGGGGTTGGACCAGCTGCAGCATCTCGCCTCCCACACCCCTCACTGAGGACGTTTAGAGAATACAATCATGGCCTCACCCCCTCAGCCTTCTGTAGAACCTCCCTTCCAAACACTTCAAAACCAGACCCTTGTGTGTTGTCACCGTGGACCCCCCTTGGGTTAAGACCTGCTGAGTGTGAAAATGCCCCTCCCCTCTTCCCATGTTATCAACGCCGCAGGCTTTCTTAGAGCTAAATTCGCTTTTTGCTCCTTTCCTTTCCTTTTTGAAAACCAAAAATCAACATTAAAGGCTACAGTAGGCCTGGCTTTAAACCACAGCCCTCCAGGACGCCTGGGTGGCTCAGTCGGTTAAACAGCCAACTTTGGCTCAGGTTAGGATCTCACAGTTCATGGGCTCAAGCCTCCCATCAGGCTCTGTGCTGATAGCTCAGAGCCTGGAGTCTGCTTCAGATTCTGTGTCTCCCTTTCTCTCTGCCCCTCCCCCCTTGTGCTCTTTCTCTCTCTCAAAAATAAATAAACATTAAAAAAATTTAAAAAGAAATAAACCACAGCCTTTCTGATGGGAGGCCATGTCCGCCTCAGGAGCACCATGACAAAGACATCCCTTACTTCCCACCGTGCATTTCAAGTGGGAGTTTTACAGAACTTGTGTTTACGCATAGCTTTCAAAGAGCAGGTCAATTTCATGTTCTGAAAATCTGTGGCAATCCCTTTTCTCACCTCCTTTGAACTTCACCAGCATTGCTCAGGAGATCTGAACGTGGGTTTTTTTTGTCTTTCTGACGTTTGTTGGTCAGCTTGTTTTTTATCTTTCATCTTTCCCACAAGGATTCCAGGTAGCTCACAGCAAATCACACACACACACACACACACACACACACACACACTCACTCACTCACTCACAGAATGGTTACTAAAAGAAAAACAGGAGAGCCCTGATAGTTGTGATTTCAAATCCCTGCCTTCATCTTTAATGATGCTGAAGATTTGTGACCTGCGATAATTTTCAAACCCCTTGAAACTCACACCACTCAGCCTCAGCCCCATTGCTGGCTGTTAGAGAGGCTGAACACTGCGTATCAGTAAAGCTTGTGCTCCTCCCCACTGCCTCCCTGAGGCCAGGGCAGACTCACCTGCCCGCCTACCTCCGAAAGCCCCATCCAAGGCTGTGCTGGCGCCAAAGTGGACTTCTGTGGGGAGGGGCAGACGCACTGATGAATTTTGGCATGTTCCTTTCCGCTTACTCTGCCCCTAAGGTGTTTGAGAATCAGAGGCAGCTTAAAAAATAAAAATATCTAGGGGCACCTGGGTGACTCAGTTGGCTAAGCTTCCGACTTAGGCTCAGGTCATGATCTCATGGTTTGTGAGTTCGAGCCCCACGTTGGGCTTTGAGCTGACGGCTTGGAGCCTGGAGCCTGCTTTGGATTGTGTCTCATTATCTCTCTGCCCCTTCCCTGCTTGTGCTCTGTCTCTCAAAAATAAATAAAAATGTTAAAAGAAATTAAAATATCTAAGTGACAACCCTCCTCTCCCCCTCAGGCCTTTCTTCCAAGCAGAAGGCTCCCCAAGGCCCTTCTGGGTTTGGGATTTTACTCTACTTCTGAGATACTGTTTCGTGGATCCTGACAGAAGCCATGACAGTGCTGGGTCAGAGAGAAAGGACGTGGTTATTTGTGGCGCACAAAGCAGTGTGAGCATCACGTCGGCATCAGTCTCCTATGGCCCCAAGTCACACAGATCGATGCTGTCCTTGAAAGTGGGTTTGCATCAAAGCTGAGGCTCACTAATCTTGAGGAAGCTGCTGCTTGTATAGAGAGCCGAGGGCATGCTTGTTCTCCATGCGGAGGGAGGCACTACCTCATCCCTCTCAGGTGCTGGTTTGCTGCAAACACAACCCGGAAAACATGGTCTGGGCAAGCAGCAGTCAGGCCCTTGCATTCTTGGCATACTTAGTAGGACGGGGCAGGGGTGCTCAGCACCCAGGAGGGCTCATCTCTGGCAACACCCTGCCTATTAAGAATTGGGGGTGGGACGGGGCGCCTGGGTGGCTTAGTCGGTTGAGCGTCCGACTTTCGCTTGGGTCATGATCTCGCGGTTCGTGGGTTCGAGCCCCGCATCGGGCTCTGTGCGGACTGCCAGCTCAGAGCCTGGAGCCTGTTTCAGAGTCTGTGTTTCCCTCTCTCTGCCCCTCCCCTGCTCACACTGTCTCTCTCTCTCTCTCTCCTCGAAATAAATAAAAATATTTAAAAAAAAAAAAAGAATTGGGGGTGGGATGTCTGGATGGGCATGGGTAGAATGAGGCTTGCTTTCCCCAGCCGCCCAGTCTCCTCAGGCTGCGATCAGGACTGCAGAGCGTTTCTCGGCTCTAGGTCCGTGACTTCCACACCCCCATCCCCACTCCCTGGGTCCTCATCTCTGACTGCTGACCTGACCTCCAATAGCAATGATGTTGGCGGAAATCTGCGGAAGCCTGACTGTGCCTGGCACCGTGCCAAGCCCTCTCTACATGCTTTGTTTCATTTTGTACTCACAATAAGCTTTGAAAAAGAGCAACCTCTCCTCACCCACCATTTGCAGAGGAGGAAACTGAGGCACAGAGACGTTAAGCATCTTACTGCCTGCCAGACAGCTAGTAAGTGGTGGAGCCCGGATTTGGGCCACAGTCTGGTGCCAGGATTGATGTTCCTTATTACCCTACTGGTGCATCTGTTCCTTTCCTGGTCAATAGAGAATGGATTATTTTCTATTATTATTATTATTATTATTATTATTAACAAATTCTTTCTTCACCAAAGGGCATCTTCCTCTGACGTCCAGTCTCTATCCCTACCCAAAGTCCTGACTGGGATTAAGAAGGTTCTCAGTAGACTTTGGAATTAGCCTGAGCAAAAGTGCATGAGGAGGCCAGCTGAGTGGGGCCAGCCCTCAAGGCGATCTTCCAGACTTCAGAAATAGCCCATTGGCTCAACTACCTTATAAATAGAAGAAGGATTGAAGCCATGCTAGGGCTTCTGAGGGCTCAAGTAACTTTGACAAATTAGAAAAAAAGGGTACCTTCTCTCAAGATGCTTGATTGCCATTTTTTGGGAAACTATGATTATACATCTACACATTTAGGGAGACCCCTAACTGCATGTCCCTTCCTACAATTGGATAGTGCACAACCTGTGCAACCATACTGCTCAGGCTGAGTCACACAGACCTAGGTCTACACTGATTCTGTCCATTACTAGCTGAATGATCTTGAGAAGGTCACTGGGCTCTCTGAAGCTCAGATTCCAATACAATGGAGGCGGTGTTGTTTCCCCGTCCAACTTGCTCACAGGTTTCAACAGGGAAATAGGAAAGAGCTATTGCTTCAGACCCAGGGGGAGGGCTTTTCTTCTTGGGATAAGATGGAAACACTGAAAATCAGAGACAGGAGGGGGGCCTTGTCCTGAAGGACATGAACCCCCTCCCTTCCCGTCCCCTGCCCAGACATAAGTAAATCCTTTTCTCATCACAGCGGAGGAAGAGTTGGACTGGCGCTGGGGCCTGTCTTCAGTTTCCTCTGCTCCTCCCTTTCCAGTGACCTGTCCTCCCGTGAACCTTACCCCATCCCACCCTGCGTCCCTTCTCATCACTCTCCTAGCCCTTCTCTTAGTCAAGCCACTTTCACAAAATGGTTAGTAAGTAAGCCTTACAGATTCTTGGGAAATAACTAGGTCAAAACATTGAAACTGGTCAGTGCATTCGGAGCTCAGCAAAAATTATTTTGGAAAGATACTCTGCCTGGATATGACATGGAGGTATCTATCACCAAGAAGTTGGCCACCTGTTCCACCTTGAAAAAACAGGTAACTAGAGGAACTAACCGGGTGCCCTCAAGGTTGAGGCTCTGATAGCGGCGCCCTCTAGTGGCCCACTGTGGGCATGGCCACCATTCTCTCCAGGATCCTGACTTGGAAACTCGGCTAGCCAATGCTTGCTTGGGCACCTGTCCAACCTCCGACCCTTTATACAGTCATAGCAACCAAAGAAGACATAACTGAGGCCTTGCTGTCGCCTTCTGATGTCTGGAAGGCAAAAAGGAGGTGAACATAGTAGTACATCTCCCAGACGCCCTGAGGTTTGTCCAAGTCTCCATTGGTCACTCACTGTGAATTTTCCCTGGGGCTGTGGAGAGGGCATGTGCTGATGAGTAGGGAACCACATTTATGATGTACTGTACATGAGTTACTAATCGATTTAAACCTCTCAGTCCTATGTGTTAGGTACAAAACCATCCCCTTCCCCATTTACAAATGCGGAAATGAGGCAAGGCCAGAGGCACAGGGCCAGGAACTAGCCACCCTGGGATTTGAACCAGGTGTAATGCCAGAGTCCATGCTCTCTTCCATTACATCACGTCAGCTCTCTGCTGCTCTTCCCCAACTGCTCTAACTCCCAGAAGATGCGTGCGATATTGCAATTTATAGGAAATACCTGTTTGGTCCCTCAGATGACCAAAATGTATTTCTCACGTCATTTGGTCCTCATCCACTGTCCCTGGCTCACAGCTCCCCAAATCCTTGAAATTGCCTAAGTGATAAGAGCAATGGAAGCATCTTTGGTTTCAATATTTGGTCTCTCATCCCCAGTTCCTGAAAACAGAGCCGTAGAGATAAAATGGGTGTCTTGTTATTGCTAGCAAATCCCTTTTCACCACACCTGGGTTTATGTTAATGAGGTGACTTCTGGACAGCCCCTAAGGATGGGGGCTAGTTGTCAGGAGAACCAGTGTGAGTAGACGATTGGAACTTTCAGTCCCACCCCCTTGACCTCTGGGGATTGACAAGGGGCTGGAAACTGGCTCATCATGTAATCAAGCCTCCATAAAAACCCAAAGGAGGAGGTTTGGAGAGCTTCCAGACTGGGAACGAGAACATCTCCAAGTAAACTCCATGAGGACAGAGCTCCTTTATTGAGGACCTCGCCTTAAGTATCTCTTCATCTAGCTATTTTTTTTCAGTTGATCTATTTATTCTGAGAGAGAGAGTATGAAAGAGGGAGGGACACAGAGAGGGAAAGACAGAATCCCAAGCAAGATCCATGTTACCAGCTCAGAGCCTGACTCCATGCTTAAACTCACGAACCCTCAGATCAAGAGTGGACACTTGGGGCGCCTGGGTGGCTCAGTTAGTTCAGCATCTGACTTCGGCTCAGGTCATGATCTCACGATTCATGGGTTCGATTCCTGGGTTGGGCTCTGTGCTGACAGCTCAGAGCCTAGAGCCTGTTTCAGATTCTGTGTCTCCCTCTCTCTCTGCCCCTTCCCCACTCATGCTGTGTTTCTCTCTGTCTCAATAATAAATAAACATTAAAATTTTGTATTAAAAAATAAGGAGTCAGACACTTAACTAACTGACCACCCAGGCTCCCCTCTTCATCTAGCCATTGATTGGAATTCTCTAATACCCTTTCTAGTAAAGTGGTAATCCAGTGAGCAAAAGGTTGCCTGAGTTTTGTGAGTGAGCTGTTCCAGCAAATTACTCGAACCCAAGGAAAAAGTCGTGAGAACCTCTGATTTAGAACCTGGACAAGCGACCGGCATCAGAAATCTGCTCTAGCAAATTAAACACACCCTAGGAGGGGGTCATCAGAACCTCCAAGCTGTAGCCAGTTGGTCAGAAGCACAAAGTGAGGCCCTGGCATCTGAAGGGGGGAGGGGCATTGTCCTGTAGGACCAAACCCCCAAACTGGAGTCTGATGCTCTCTCTGGGTAGATAGCAACAGAATTGAATGACACTGTAGGACGCCCAGCTAGTGTCCTGAGAATGGCTGGGTGGTATGTGCAAACTAACACCCACGCACACTGGAATCGGTCCCAGAATTTTAATGCATTTAGCATATTTCAGAAAACCCTAGGAGGCAGGCCTCCAAGACCTCTATACACTGGGGCTCTGCTGACACAGCAGAGCGTAGGCCCAGGGCAGCGGCTGCCTCATCCCCACTCCGCTGCACGCCCCCCTTCCCCTCCATCTTGTCCTGCCCCTGAGAGCAGCCCCTGTGACACAGATAAGACAAGGACGCGCTATGATGTCACACGTACCTGGCTTCACACCTTCCTCGATTTCAATGTTCACACAAGCTTTGGACAACCTGACCTCTGAGTTTCAGCTTCTGCATCTGTCTGGGGATGACATTAGTCCCTCGCGGGTGCTGCTGGCAACTAGCAACCTGTTTACCCAGACAACCCACAGCGAGTTCCCAGTACAGGCCTGGCACCCATGGAGCACTGAAGAAATGTCGGGTATTATTATTACTAATTTGGTGCTATAGAGATCTGGCAGATGTTCTTGTAGGGGAGGGGTGGCCTAGGAGAGAGAGGAGGGTGCTCTTATTCTCTCACAGCTACTAAGGAAGAGAATCTGGGCAGCCTCTTTCTGGCTGCAAATTACTTAGGGAAAATGGGTCTAAAACGTCCCCAGAGAGCCCCTTGGCTATTAAAGAATG
>NW_027531937.1:337122-349523 GCF_008692635.1 Crocuta crocuta
CATCTCCTCTCCTCAGGCCTTCCGTTCCCCAGGGAATGTCTGTTTCCAGTCACTGTTCAGCTTTTTATGAGTATTTTAAAAACTTTCCTTTCAACATATCTGTAGGATAATGTTCCCAGATGTCTTTTCTAGGCGACAGACTTATTTATTAATAGCCCCAAAGAATAGCTACACCCACCGCAGACCTCATTTTAGCAAAAGGTTCTCTGAATGATCCACCTCTTTGGAGAAGTGCTGCTTCCTCTCCAAAGTCTTCCTGTGGCTTTGAAACGTTGATGCTTTCATTTCATTAACAATGACCGCGGAGACCAACCGTTGGAGGATCTCAAGATTCTTCATGAATGCCATGAACAGTGCGACTCTGATACTGGTCTCCAGCTTCCCGCTCACGGGCAACTGTCCTGGGTCCCGAGCGCGCCAAGGTGAGCCTGCCCCACGGACTTCCGGTTCAGGTGGGATACGGACTCTTGAAACAGTTACAGTGCAGGGGCGGGAAGTGGGGGTGACATAAAGGAATGAGAAGAGTCGTTCTCCAATGAACCACAAGAGGCATTTACCCAGATTGGGGCAGAAGGAGGTGCGGGGTAAGGTATGGAAAACCGACCTCCGTGCTTCGGAGCCAAAATATAACACGAAGGCAGAGTTTGGGATGAGGACGAACAACACTAGCTTGACCGCTTTGCCAGCGAAAGGAGGCTGCAGCAGGCAAAGGTCTTCAAAAACTGCAAGCCTTCTGGGAGGAGGGACTCCGGGCGTTTTACAGCATCCAGCCGGTTTCAGCAGGAACTGTGTACCTAACGCCAGCCTGCCTAGTCATTTTCCACGTGGTACCAGGTTCCTGAAGCAAAAGGCTAGGGAGGGAGGAGGTTTGGGGAGGGGGGGAGGTTTGAGGAAGAGAGGGAAAAGGTTACCTTGTCTAAAACCAAACCTCATTGAAGCATTAGTGCAGCCATTTCTATTTTTGTTCGACTTTATATGCTTCTAAGCAGTTTCAATAAGACAGGATGGCAAGTTGGGCTCTCGGTCAGAAGATGGAGTTTGGGGTGCAAGATGTTTAGTGGGGTAACACTTGTGTAAAGGAGACGGGAGAGGCAGGATGGGGCCGAGGCCATGCAATGGGACTCTGGACAGAAGACTGCCTGTCACAGGGCGCTGGTCAGCGGACACTGCTGGGCCTTCCCCTGCGTCCACCTCGCTCAGCCACCGGATATGGAGGCTGCCAAGAGCTGACGGCCGATGCTTCCTTCAGGTGCATCACCGTGACCAGTGGCAAGACCTTCCTTGAAGGGGGATCTGGGTACCCAGCGCCCAGTCTGCCTTCGACAGAGGCTTCCTTATAGGTAACACCTAAACCGAGACTCAGAGGGATGGGTATGGAGGGGAGACAGGAGGAGGAAGAACCCCCAGGAGAGCCTGGAGGACTCAGGTTCCAGGCACAGAAGCAGGCAGAGTCAGGTGAGGGGAAAGTAGGAAGGGGTTCTGTGGGCCACGCCAGTGGGTCTGGACTTTGTCCTAAGAACCATGAAGATGTGCTTACAGATGAGCTGGAGAATGTCTGCTTTTGTCTCTGGGTCGGCAGGCAGGTTGAGAGGTGAGTTTAGGTGGGGCTCAGAGGGAGGGAGGTGGGGTCATGCTGGCAGGGGGGGGGGGGGCGTATCCCCTCTACATGGAGGGTGGACTGGCCTGGGGCTCCCTCTGAAAAAGGAGGTAGAGGCCTCCCAAGCCTGAGGAAGGAAGGCCTGGCCACGTCTGCCCTTGCACGCTTGGACCAAACCCAGCTTGCTCTGCCTTCATCCCTTCCTCCACACCCTCATCGATTTCCCTCTTTTCGAATTGTCTTGAAGCAACCTCCAGACACGATGTCATTTAATCCATAAATATTTCAGGATGTCTCCCTAAAAGACAAAGTTCTTTTTAAAAACTACAATCACAATACTAATATCACCTAAAGAAACTTTGTGGTTTCCTGATACCACAAGGGAAGTGTTCACACTTCCATTTGTCTCAGAAATGTAATCAATGTTTATTCCTTACAGTGGTTTGAACTGGGGTCCTAGCAAGAGGTACTCACTGTGACCAACTGATGTGTTTTTAAGTCTCTTAATTGACATGTTGCCTCCCCATCCCTTCTCCCCTCACCCACCGACCACCCCCCATTCCTGCAGCTTATTTTTTTGAATGAATTGGGTCATTCATTTTGTATGGTTTCCTTGGCGTTGAGATTTCCCTTATTGCTTCCCCTAGAGTGTGGGTTTTAACATGCTCCTCTGTATTTTCTCAAAGTCATGAATGAGTTGTATGAAACGATGGAGAGTGGAAATGAGAAGGGAAGGAGAAGAGAATAGTAATGGGTGCACTGGGGCATGAATGGAGGAGGCCAGGCTGTGAGTTGTCTGAAGCAGCATCACGGATGTCTTCATGCCCATTTTGGAGTAGGAAGGGGTTCATCCTTTATCCACAGGCAATGGTGAATCACTGGATATTCTAAAACAAAGGAAGAGTTTCATTCATTCATTCACTCATTCATTCAAGGAATATGGAGCTTCCTCACCTGTGGGGGGTTTGCCTGGCCTGGTGCTGGACCCGCAGTAGGGAGTGAGAACAAGAACTCTGCCTCCTGGACCTTACGGTCCAGGACAGGACAGCTTTTAAATAACCCTCCAAAGGAGTGTAAAAATCCCACGGAGAAGCTCACTGGGAACAAGGGGGTCTTTCAGGGGCTCTGGGATACTTCTCTGGGGAACTGGCTGCATGCTGGGGAGAAGGGTGAGTTGGGAGACACTAGTCAAAGCCACAGGAGGAGCCTTTGGAGGCGAGGTGGGAAGTGGAAAGCATATTCAAACTGTTAAAATTGGGAAAACAACACTGAGTTTATTTTTTGCTCAAGCAAGGGAGAGCTAAAAGCATTGACACAATCATTCTCCAAAGAAGGAAAGAAGCAGGATGGCATTGCTATGGTGTTCGGGCTAAATTTAAATAAAACAGCATTGAGATGCCTGGGTGGCTCAGTCAATTAAACATCTGACTTTGGCTCAGGTCATGATCTCGTGGTTTGTGGGTTCAAGCTGCATGTCGGGCTCTGTGCTGACAGCTCGGAGCCTGGAGCCTGCTTCAGATTCTGTGTCTCCCTCTCTCTCTCTGCCCATCCCCTACTCATACCTGTCTCTCTCTGTTTTTCTCTCTCAAAAATAAACAATAAGCAAACAAACAAACAAATAAATAAAGCAGCATGGTGACTGGTGCAACGTGAATTGGCTTTACGAGACCAATCAACAAGAAAATAACTTGGGGATCCTATTTTCTTGGAAAGGACAGTTAAGATAAATGTGGGATGTTGTATTGTTTGGTTGTCAATGAAACCCTATCTGCATCCCTCCAACAGTGAGCTTACAGTCTTTGGGGGTAACTGATCTGATAAAAGACTGGGGGAGTGCTATGCTCTGAATGTTTGTTTCCCTCCGACTCCTATACTGAAACATCCTAAAGTGATGGCATTAGGAGGCAGGGCCTGATTTAGTGAATTAGGGAAGTAAATTAGGTCATGAAGATGAAAGTCTCATGATTGGGATTAGTGCCTCTTAAAAAAGAGACCTTAGACAGTTTCTTTGCCTGTTCCACTGTGTGAGAACACAGAAAGAAGGTGCTATCTAGAGACCAGAAATTTGGGCCTCACCAGACGCTGAATCTGCCAGCAGCTGGACTTGGACTTCTTAGCCTCCAGAACAGAAATAAATCACCCAGGCCATGATATTTTGTTATCACAGCCCAAAGAGATTTAGTGAGAAGTCTAAGCTGTGGGTTATCTGTATCGGAGATCCACAGAGCTCTGGTAGAATACGCCATCCTCAAAGGCCATGGAGTACAAGACAGCATGTTGCATTGAATAAAAGAGAGAAGGCAAGGAAGGCTTGAGCTCAGGGGAAAGGATTGTGTAGGGAAAGTAAGACCCAAAAAGCAGGCAGGACACAGGGCTGCAGACACACTGCAGGTCACATGGGCGATTTTAGAGCTTCAAACTTGCTTGACAGTGAGAATTACTGGGGTGGTTATTTAGTAAACAGATTACTAGGCATCTATCCTAGAAATTCTAATTCCATAAATCTGTATTGGGTTCCTAGAAACTGTTTTAAAAGATTTTCCAGGTGATCTTTATCTTCAAGGAGTCCTGGGAAAAGATTTTTTTTAATAGTTGTTGAGAGTGGGTCACCTGATCAGATCTGCAATTCAGGAGGAAAAATGGATTTGGAAGAAGAACTGAAGGGTCCACAGAAATCTGCTGAAAGGCTGTTGTAATTGCCTAAGAGACAGATCGTGGACATTTGCTCCAGAGCAGTAGTGATGGAGAAGGAGAGGAAGCTTGGTGATGGTCAGACATGGGGCTGGAGGGAGAGGACTGTGCTGGAAGTGACAGTTGGGTCTGGCTCGTGCAGTCGGACAATTGGCAGGGTCATTGGCTAAAATAGGGAACGCTGAAAAGAAATAAAGTATCATGAGTTCATGTTGAATACATGGAGGTTGAGACGCCATGGAAATATTTAGGTGAAGGCCTCAGGCAAGCAATTGAATGAGTGTATGTAGAGGTCAGAGGAAATATCTCAACTGAAGATAGAAATAACTGGGGCATCTGCTTGTAGGTGGGAATTAAGCTTCTAGGTATGCTTGAAAGTACTGGAGGAGAGCACACGGAAGAAGTACTGGGAAGGGCTTAGGCCGAAGCCCCGATGAACTCCACAGAAGGAAAGGACTAGTGACAGAGGTGGCCTTCGATGGCGACAGAGAAGGAAAATCAAAATGGAAGAAGGAAAACCAGAAGAGTGGTGTCCCAGGAGTCATGACTGGATCTGGTTCAGGATCCCTGTGGCTATTGTATGATAGATGATGAGCATCAGGGAGATGGGTGAGATGTGCTTTGTATATTCTTTTTTAAAAATGTTTATTTATTTAAGACGGGGGGGGGGCAGAGAAAGAGGGAGAAAATCGCAAGCAGTCTCCATGCTGTTAGTGCAGAGCCCAATTCAAGGGCTCAATCTCACGAAGCCCTGAGATCACAACCTAAGCCAAAATCAAGAGTTGCCACTCAACAGACTGAGCCACCCAGTCACCCCTGTGCTTTGTTTTTTCTAAATACTGGCTTCAGCTGGAGCAAATGAGGAGCCGCAGCCCCAGAGCACTTGGGCTTACTGGTTCACTAATGGGACTGAGGTCTGCGGCCTGAAGGAATAAGAGACTCCCAGCAATCAAACTACTGTTCAGTGAATCACTGAAAAGAATTCTTGATCTTGTGTTTCTCTTTCTTTGTTTCTTTCAAACACAACTTTGCTACACTGAACCCGTGTAAAAAATTGTTATATCTTTGGAAAATTGGGACTAGAGAGGGACCCAGGCTCCTCTTGCTTTAAACCTCTATTAGTTTGTTACATGAAACAGTAGCAATTATGCTTTCATAGGTCTTCCCAGTTTTCAAAGTACATTTGAAATCCCCTCATACTGAAGATGAAACAGTTAAACTGAAAAATGAGGACAGAGCTACATTTTATTGAAACAGAATAAGTCCTTTTTAGCTCCAGCTGCTGCATTTAAGTACATTTGATGCTCAGGGAAGAAAAAAGTCTCCTGAGAAACCAGGCAGTGCCAAGAAGTCTAGGAAACTTCCCCCACTATAGCTGCAGCAGACACTTGGTGTGGGTATTTGTAAGCATTTTGTAGGAGGTAGTTTTCAGGGGTATTATTCATTCGCTCAGTAAATATTTATGGAGCACGTCTTTTGATCCAGGCATTTGGCAAGGCACTAGGGTGATTAAAGGCATCTCCAACATTGCCTTTTAATTATTTATTTTGTAATGTTTATTTATTTTGAGAGAAATAAAGGGAGAACTAGCAGAGGAGAGGCAGAGAGAGAGAGAGAGAAAGAGAGAGAGAGAGGGAATCCCAGGCACCTTCCTCACTCAGCACAGAGCCTGATGCAGGGCGCAGTCTCACTACTGTAAGATCATGACCTGAGCCGGAATCGAAAGTAGGACGCTTAACCGACTCATCCACTCAGGCGCCCCTCCGACATTGCCCTTTAATGCATGACTGCACACTTGCAAACGGGAACAGAACGGGCCAGAGCAATGGAAGTATGTGCGATTGTTAACTTGAGCATAGCAAAGACAGCAAAGCTTTGAGTGTCCGGAGACTCCAACTATCTGCCGCCACCGGCCCACCATGATTCAAGAAAGTCCTCTCTGCTGTGGACGGGCACGTTTGAGGATGGGATCTGGCCTGACGAGGGACCCAAAGACAGGGTGGATGTGCATACCCTGAACCGCTTACCTCACCGGGGGAGGCTCGTTTTGAAAGATTGGAATTTGGCCTCTGCTGCTTGTGCACTGTGTGCAGATGGCTGTACATTCCAGCGATGACCGGGGATGCTGACCCAGCTAAGAACTACACCAACACTGTCACGTGTAATGCTCACAGAAGCCCTGAGAAGTGGTCACTATCAGCATTCGTATTGTAGAGGACAGGAAACTGTGACCTAGGCAGGTTGGTCATTTGCCTGAAGAGATATGATGGCAGAGATGATACTCAGCCCAGGCCTGCCTGACCCCCGGGGCCCGGGCTCTGAGCCGCCACGTGATCGCCAACCCAGATTTCGTAAACGAGGCTACGGTAACTCCACAATACAGGGCTGTTTCTGCTCCATCGGTCCTTTTGCAGTTCTGAGGACATCTTGAATTAAAAGAGCCCTTTCAGGCATCATTCAGGAAGAGCCCCTGACGTGATGGACTGACAGTTGCAGGCACCGACCAGCAGCTGGAGTCTCCACGCCAGGGCCAGGGCGGGACCAGGGCAGACCAGGTGAACCATCTCGACCACACCCACTTCATCACCTCGCATACACTTCATCCTCTCAAGCTCTCTGAGGTTGACGGTACCATCACTAGTGTGATGCCACACACGCCGAGCCTCAGAATATAAATTCCACAGCTGGGGCGCCTGGCTGGCTTCTTTGGTTAAGCATCTAACTGTAGATCTTGGCTCAGGTCATAATCTCATGGTTCATGGGATTGAGCCCCATGTCAGGCTCCACACTGACAACACAGACCCTGCTTGGGATTCTCTCTCTCTCTCTCTCTCATTCGGCCCCTACCCAGCTCTCGTGCCCATGCACGTGAACATGCATGCTCTCTCTCTCAAAATAAATAAACTTCAATCAAGCAATAAAATCAAATTCCCCAGCTGGTGAACAGTGCAGCTGGGCCACATTGTGGCCTCTGGGCTGTCCCTTCACACATGGTGAATAACTGATGTGGGTCATTACATGTGGTCCATTTGGGGGGAAAAATCCCTGGACATCCAGCCAGGAAGGCTTTCTCTTTACTTGTCTCCTTTAAATCTCAGAAGTGAATACTTGGGGCTTCTCCTGAATCCGAGCATGAATGAAGCTGTGGGAGAGGTGGGTTTGGGGGTTCAGTCGGGGCCGTGCTGGTTTCACTGAGGCCAGGGTGTTTGTGCTTGGCTGCTTATATCACCTTGGTAAGGGGAAGTACCAGGTGTGCGGGCGGGAACCTGTGAATTACAGGTGTCCTATTTCCTATTTAAAAACATGCATCTTGGGGTGGCCAGCACTTTCCCCAGGTGCTTTTCCTCCAGTGTGTTTTCCCTGGCTCTGTCCAGAGTTTGGGGCCTGTCCTGAGGCCTAAAGTCCTCTACTGACAGATTGATTCCTTCAGCTGATTAATTTGTCACCAGATACTGGC
Source organism: Crocuta crocuta (assembly GCF_008692635.1). Lineage (NCBI taxonomy): Eukaryota > Metazoa > Chordata > Mammalia > Carnivora > Hyaenidae > Crocuta > Crocuta crocuta. Next base: position 344,868 of record NW_027531937.1, read on the forward strand.
TGAACAGCTACTTGAGACCATATAGGTGCACGCTGGAGCCCTTCTGCCGGGGCTGGAGTGCTGCCCTGTCTACCTACCAGCTGTGAAAGTTGGTTAAGTTTCTTCAATGCTTTGTGCCTCAGTTTCCACATCTGCAAAGCAGACATAACAACAGACCCTACCTTGTGAGCTGGTGGGAGGATGAAATGAGTCACTATGTGAGTGTGCAGAACTCCGCCTATGCGTGGGCAATGTGTGGGTGCCTGTAGTGACTATAGCTCATGACAAGCTCTGAGGAACACAAATAAGTGTGTCAGGAAGGTGTGAAGAAGAACAACACAGCGTGGCTGCCTGATCCCACACAGGGGATCCTGATCCAGCTGCAGAACTAACCTGGTGTAGACACTGTAATACAAGGTCAGAGCAGTGCACATCCCACTGGGGAAAGGTGAGCATCNTTTCTTTTCCTAAGATATTTTTTAAGCGTTCTATTATTCCGTGGTAGCTTCCATAATGTCATGTTCTTAAGGACAGCTTTCCAGATGGTTAGAAAAAGCCACTGATCTCCCAAGCCAAGCTCCTTATTTTACAGCTAAAATAACTGAGGCCCAGAGAGGTAGAGTGAATTGCCCAAGGTCACAGAGCTTTGTATGGTAGAACTGAGTTCCAGACTGCTGAGCTCTTCCATGATTTCAAGTGGCTTTTTAGTATGTTGAATCCTTAATGCATAGGGCTCAGAGCTCACCTTAATAGCCATCTCTCGGCGACGGTATAACTTGGGGGAGACAGATTTTTAAGATCTGTGGAATGTCTATAATCCTCTTCTGGATTCCGAGGTTTACCTAGCACCCCAGGGAAAGCCTTCTAAAAGAACTTCCTGGGACAGAAAGGACCCTGGAGGGGCAGGGCATGCATACGCGCGCCAGCCTGGAGGACATATGAAATCACTTTCAGTGGCGAGAAAGGCCTGGTACCCATGCGTTTTCATAACTCAACTAGTTGGCAGTGCCTGCTATGACCCGGGTACTTTGCTAGACGTTAGGAATCCCTAAGTGAACTAGATAATTACAGACCTGACTTTCATAGAGCAATTCTCAACAGGGGCCATTTTGCCTCCCAATGTTTGCCTCCCTGGCAACATCTGCAGACATTTTTGATCATGGTGACTCGGAAGGGGGCTGGTACAGGAAAGCTGCTCGATATCCCGCAAGGCATAGGAGGAGCCCCACAGCAAAGACTTATCTGGTCCCGAATGTCAACAGTGTGAAGGCTGAGAAGCCGTCACTGAACATACAGTCTGTGACAAACGAGTAGTTAGTAAAGTGTAATGGGAGAGGAAGGGCAAGGCATTGTAAGAACTTAAAACTGAGATCTTTTTTCAAAATTTTTTATTTTTAAAATTCTTTTCATGTTTTTATTTATTTCTGAGAGATAGAGAGAGAGAGAGAGAGACCACATGAGCAGGGGAGGATCAGAGAGAGAGGGAGACACAGAATCCAAAACAGGCTCCAGGCTCTGAGCTGGCTGTCAGCACAGAGCCCGACGTGGGGCTCAAACTCACAAACTGTGAGATCATAGCCTGAGCTGAAGTCGGACGATTAACTGACTGAGCTACCCAGATGCTCCAAAACTCTAAGATCTTAACCTAGAGATTAGGGCAGGCCTCTGAGAACATGAGGATGTTTAACTCCTCAAGGCTTAAGTGGGAGGCTATGGCTCAAGGGAGTGGAGCCCAGAGACCCAGGAAATGGGACACAGCTATCTGTCGAGGAACCAGAAGTATTTAGTATGGCTGGAGTGCTCTCAAAGTGAAGTCACGGAAGATGAGGCCTGGAGGTTTCTGTGAGACAGCTCATTAGCATGCAGGAGGCGTCTAGCAGTGCCCTTCCCTGTTCTCATGCTGGAGAGTTCTACCTGAATCAACCATTACCGCTGCCCTGGGGAACCTTCTAGTCTAGAGGAGTGAAGGATTTTGACTTTCATCCTAAGGGCAACGGGAAGCCATGGGAAGGTTTTTATCCAGGAGATGACGGAGTAAGATCAGCATTCTGGAAAGCATAGAGAGGATGGATGTGAGGACAGCAAGAGTGGAGGACCAGTTGGGGGTTGTTACCATACCCAAAATAACAAACGAAGATGGCCTGAGCTAAGAGAGACACATGTACGTGATCCGGAAAAATGGACTCCGGAAATAGGAGGTACCTATGAATCCATGCATGTGCATAATAGCCGGCTTAAAATCCCATCACACTAGAAGAATACGACTGTTTCCAAACTTAATGGCCACCCTGACTTTGCGAAGAAGATAGCTGATCAGATTTGTTGGTGAGTACTGACCACAGCCACTTCCCTGCGTTGTTCTGTCTTCCTTCCCCTGCTCTTTGCACGGATGAGGCAAACCTGAGACTTCTGATCATGGGGAGCATTCTAAAAACCTGACGGTCATGTTCCCCTTCCCTAACTGCCCTCCCCCCTGCCATTAAGTGGAAAGGAAGGGAGGGCTCAATGCCGCAGCGCTCCTGAACACTGCGTGTTTCGCCGGAGGGCCAGAGCCCAAGTGTCCTTTCCCTGATCTGGCAGAGCCTTACTCATTCCAAGGGGCCCACCTTGCTGTCGGATGCCAGGCACACGGAGGTTCAGAGGCTGATCATTCACCGATGGACCCTTGTTTGCTGATGATCTCTGCTTCTGTGACAGAAGCTCATGCCATTACTGAAAACCAGTCCCTATGAGTCCCCTAATGCTGATGTAACAAATTACCACAAACTGGGTGGCTTAAAACATCACACATTTCTTCTCTTACAGTTCCGGAGGTCACAAGCCCAGAATGACAGGGCTGCACTCCCTCTGAGCGCTCTGGGGGAGAATTCGTCGTCTTGCCTTTTCCAGCCACTAGAAGTTGCTTGCATTGCCCGGCGTGTGACCCCTGCCCCCGTTGTCATATTTCTTTGTTTTTATTTTCCTCTCCTTCTGTTGTCATATGACCTTCTCTGACTCTGATCCCCCCACCTTCCTCTTATAAAGACTCCCTTGATTGTTTTGGGTCACCAGGATATCCTAGGATGATCCCCCATCTCAAGAGCCTTAGTTGCAAAGTGCTGTTTGCCAAGGTAACATATTTATAAATCCAGGGTTTAGGGCGTAGACATTTTTGGGGTGTTACTCAGCCTACCAGAGGTCTACACAGCTGCCTCTTTTCATCCTTGTTCATAGCTGTAAGGTCTGCCCTCTCTCATCATGGGTGGCCGAGCCCCACTAATTCTTCTGGAAAGGCCAGTCCAGAGGGGCGGGAAATGGGAAAGAGGAACGAGTCTCTTTCACTAGCCTCTGGTCACCATGGCAAGGTGTCACCTTAACAGAAGCACAGCTGATTATTATTATTATTTTAAATTTTTTATTTATTTCTAGGAGAGAGAGAGAGACAGCGTGAGCAGGGGAGGGTCAGAGAGAGAGGGAGACACAGACCGAAACAGGCTCCAGGCTCTGAGCTGGCAGTCAGCACAGAGCCTGACGCGGGGCTCGAACCCACAAACTGCAAGATCATGACCTAAGCGAAAGTCGGACGCTTAACCGACTAAGCCACCCAGGCGCCCCGAGCACAGCTGATTATTTTAAATCAGAGGGGTTTTGTTTGTATGTTTGTTGTTGTTTTTAATAAATATAAACGAACACTGGATTCCAGTCTCTTCCACAGATGGCATTCTGGAATACATGAATGGAAGGGTGAGTCTGCACCCAGCTCAATACCCAGGCATAGAGTCTTGGTGACCAATGTGCATCTGAGCCTGGAAACTCCACCCCACCCCCAGTCCCTCCCTGTGTGAGCTTTCGAGGTATGGCTCTTTCAGTTCCCATCAACATGCTCAACTGTTTTCAAAAGTATGCTCTGGGCACCTGGCTGGCTCAGTCGGCTGAGCATCTGACTTAGGCTCAGGTCATGATCTCACAGTTTGTGAGTTCGAGCCCTGCATTGGGCTCGCTGCTAACAGCTCAGAGCGAGCTTTGGGTCCTCCATCCCTGCCCCTCCCTCTCTGACCCTCCGCAACTCATGCTTTCTCTCTCAGAAAAAAATGAATAAGTATTAAAAAAAAAAAAGTTATGTTCAGGGCACCTGGGTGGCTCAGTTGGTTAAGCGTCTGACTTGGGCTCAGGTCATGATCTCATGGTTAATGGGTTCGAGCCCCACATTGGGCACTGTGCTGACAGCTCAGAGCCTGGAACCTGCTTCGGATTCTGTGTCTCCCTTTATCTCTGCCCCTCCCCCTCTCATGCTCTGTCTCTGTCTCTCAAAAATAAACATTAAAAATAATTTTTTTTAAGTGTGTCCTGAGTCAGGGGATTAACTCAGGAGTTTCCAGGCTCAGATGCACATTGGTCACCAAGACTCTATGCCTGGGTATTGAGCTGGGTGCAGACTCACCCTTCCATTCATGTATTCCAGAATGCCATCTGTGGAAGAGACTGGAATCCAGTGTTCGTTTATATTTATTAAAAACAACAACAAACATACAAACAAAACCCCTCTGATTTAAAATAATCAGCTGTGCTCGGGGCGCCTGGGTGGCTTAGTCGGTTAAGCGTCCGACTTTCGCTTAGGTCATGATCTTGCAGTTTGTGGGTTCGAGCCCCGCGTCAGGCTCTGTGCTGACTGCCAGCTCAGAGCCTGGAGCCTGTTTC
>NW_027531937.1:349629-367255 GCF_008692635.1 Crocuta crocuta
TCGGGCTCTGTGCTGACTGCCAGCTCAGAGCCTGGAGGCTATTTCAGAATCTGTATCTCCCTCTCTCTCTGACCCTCCCCTGCTCACGCTGTCTCTCTCTCTCTCCTAGAAATAAATAAAAAATATTTAAAAAAAATAAATAAAATAATCAGCTGTGCTTCTGTTAAGGTGACACCGTTGCCATGGTGACCAGAGGCTAGTGAAAGAGACTCGTTCCTCTTTCCCATTTCCCGCCCCTCTGTACATTTCCTTAGCAAATCTCCACTGTATCCATTTATGGATAGCTCAGGGGAACTCTCCTACCTAAAGAAAATCCTCTCTCTGCTTTCTGCTAGTGGGCATGTCCGTGGCCAGCGCATCAGCCCCCAGGGCTGCTAGGGCCGAGGTTGGCACATCGTGACCTACCCCTTCCAGGCAAACAGAGTAGAAGAATCTGCTGATGTGCTCTCAACGTATAAATAATGAGCATCCTGCTGCCCTGTCTCTGCGTGCTGTGTCAGTGTTCCCCATAGGGAGAGATCGAGGGAGAGCAGTGCTGATCCAGGGCCCAGAGAGAACAAGAACCCCCAAATCCACCTCTTAGACACTCTCTTGTGCACTCTTCTCCAGGACGACACAAGTCCATGGTCACATACCCCAGTACCTCCCCCCACCCCCACCATTATCTGAGGTCCAGCCAAGGCCTTGGAGGCTGGACTGGAGGCAGTGAGGTATAATAGAAGATCTGGTGGAAAGATGTGATTTTGCTACCAGCTGTGGGACCACAGACAGGGCCATCTCCCAAATCACAGCTTCCCCATCTGCGAACTGGGATCAAGACCTCTGTCTGCCTGGTCTGTGGGATTCTTGTGAGGATCAGATCAGATCACTGCTGCGGTAGTGCCTTCTGAACTCAGTATGGGCCTACAAACATGATGATGATGATGATGATGATGATGGCAGCAATGGTGACAATGTCATAAAGTTCGACTCGTACAGCATGCAGCCTTTTCAGACTGGTTTCTGTCACTTAGCCTGCAAGATTTCTCCATGTCTCTTCATTGCTTGATAGCTCACTTCTCCCTATGGCTGAGTTGTATTCCATTGGGTGATGTACCTCATTTTGTTTGCTCAGTCACCTATGCAAGGACATCCTTGTTGCTTCCAAGTTGAAGGCTGCCATAAATATTCTTGTGCAGTCTTTCTGTGGACATAAGTTTTCACTCCTTTGGGTAAATATCCAGAGCCTAATGATGGCTGGATCATATGGCAAGCTTATGTTGAGCTTTGCGAGAAACTGCCAAATTGTCCTTTCGAGCGGCTGTACCATTTTGCATTCCCACCAGCAAGAAGTGCGAGTTTCTGTGGTGCCACATCCTTGTAAGCATCTGCTGCTGTCAGTGTTTTGGATTTCAGCCATTCTAATTGGTCTGTAGCACTATCTTGTTTTGAGTTGCAATTCCCTAATGACATATGATGCCGAGCATGTTTCCATATGTTTCTTCCCCATCTGTATGCCTATTTTAGTGAGATGTCTATTTAGATTTTTGGCCACTTAAAAATTAGATTGTTCCCTTGTTGTGGAGCTTTAACAGTTCTTTGTGTATTTCGGGTAATGGATATGCGTTTTGTGGAGATTTTCCCCCCCACTCTGTGCTTGTCTTTTCATTCTCTTCACAGTGTCTTCCGTGGAGCAGAAGTTTTTGATTGTAATAACAATCTTGTTGTCAATCTTTTCTTTTAGGGATTGTGCTTTTGGTGTTTGTTGTATCAAAGTCAAGCCCAAGCTTACCCAGATTTTCTCCTATGCTATCTTCTGGAGGTTTTATAGTTTTGCATTTTACGTTTAGACCTATGACCTATTCGTTGTTAATTTTTGTGAAAAAATGTAGTTTATTTTAGATCCATTTTTTTTACATGTGGGTGTCCTGTCATTCAGCATGAGCTTTTCAGAAGACACTCTTTTCTCCATTGAATTGCTTTGCTCCTTTGTCAAACATCAGTGGACTGTATTTGTGTGGCTCTGTTTTTGGCCTCTCCATTCTGTCCCATTGATCTATTTTTCTGTTCTTTTACCAATACCACAGTCTTGATTACTGTAGATTTATAGTAAGGCTTAATATTGGGGTGAGTTAGTTCACTACCTTTGTCCTACCTTAGTATTATGTGGGCTATTCTCAGTCCTTTCCCTTCCCATATAAAGTTTAGAATCAGTTTATTGATATGTGCAAATAAGTTGCTGGGATTTTCATTGAGATTGCATCAAATCTATAGACCAAGTTGCAAAGACCTAACATTTTAACATCATTGAGGCTTCCTTCCCATTCACATAGAGTATTTCTCCATTTATTTATTCTTACATTCTTATCATCAGCATTGGGTAGTTTTCCTCATATAGACCTTTCACAAATTTTGTTAGATTTACAGCCAAGTATTTCCTTTTCTTTTTTTCTTTTCCTTTCCTTTTTCTTCGCTNAAATGGTGTTCATTTTTAATTTTAAAATCCAATAATTTATTGCTACTATATAGGGAAGCAATTGACTTTGCACCCTGTAAGCTTACTATAGTCATTTATTAGTTTCAAAAGTTTTTTGGGGGATTCTCTGGTATTTTCCACACAATCATCTGTACACAAACAAAGTTTTATTTCTTCCTTCCCAATCTGTATTCCTTTTATTTCCCTTTCCTGCTTTACGACATTATCTAGGACTTGCAGTTCAATGTTGACAGGAGTAACGAGTGGGGACATCCTCACCTTGTTTCTGATCTTAGGGGGAAAACATCTAGTTCCTCACCATTAAGTCTGATGTTAGTTGCAGGTTTTTGTAGATATTCTTTATCAAGCTAAGGAAGCTTCCCTCTATACTTAGCTTTCTGAGACTTTTTATCATGAAGGGGTGTTGAACCCAAAAGTGTTTTGTCAAACACTTTCCTGCATCTCTTGATATGATTCTCTGATTTTTCCTCTTGTTTCTAGCACGTCGATGGGATGGGTTATATTAATTCATTTGGAAGGTTGAGCCGGCTTTACATCTACGTGGTTGTGGTGTGTAATTCTCTTTATCTAGTGTTGGATTTGACTTGTTAAACTCTACGGAGGATTTTTGCATGTATGTTAATTTTTTAAAAGTTCCCCTGGTGAGTCCAATATATAGTTTGGTTGAAAGACACTGACATAGAGAAGTACTCAGCCTTGTATTCTGAGAGGGATGTCCTGGGATAGTCACTGCAGTATTGTTTATAATAGCAAAATATTGGAAACCACATAAATGCCTATTAATGGAGACTAGTGAAATCAACTATGGCCTCTTCATACTGTGGAATACTGGCATTTACAATGGATTGGGCAGACCTATACATATTGACTTGTTAAGATGTCTGGAAAACATTTTTGAAATATAGTTGTTTTATTTTTTATTTTTTTATTTTTTTTTAAATGTTTTTAAATGTTTTATTTATTTCTAGGAGAGAGAGAGAGAGACAGCGTGAGCAGGGGAGGGTCAGAGAGAGAGGGAGTCACAGACTGAAATATTCTCCAGGCTCTGAGCTGGCAGTCAGCACAGAGCCCGATGCGGGGCTCGAACCCACGAACCGCGAGATCATGACCTAAGCGAAAGTCGGACGCTTAACCGACTAAGCCACCCAGGCGCCCCAGTTGTTTTATTTTTTGAAAGAGAGAGCAGAGTGTAAGTGGGGGAGGGGCAGAGAGAGAGGGACAGAATATCTGAAGCAGGCTCTGCATTGACAGGCTGACAGCAGTGAGCCTGATGTGGGGCTTGAACTCACGAACAGTGAGATCATGACCTGAGCCAAAGTCAGATGCTCAACTGACGGAGCCACCCAGATGCCCCCAGAAGAGATTAAGTGAAAAGAAGGCATTTCGTAAAGCAGTTAATAATACAATTCTGTTCTTACATACTACCTCAAAATTATACACTTCTCTATGTTTGTAGGTGATGTATGTAAGGGCACAGAGAAAGGCCTGGAAGTATGTATACCATATTGATTACTCAGGGAAGGGTAGTGAGATTGAATTGGGGTCAAAAAGGAATTTCTTATTATCTTCATTGCTTAAATTTTTACAGTGAAAAGGTGTCGCTGTAGTATCTGTGCACTAACATATGGTTTTAAATTAAAACGGCACCTAGTAAGTCCCCTGAAGAAAGCTGCAGAAGTTCAAAAATCTATGTACGGTATTGTCCCTTTCCTAAAGGGCTTATAATCTGATGGGAGAGATGGATCTGTAAATACAAGAGCAATAAAATATTGTACATATTATGGTGGAAAGCGGTACAGGTCACAGTGGGGAGCCCAAGGGGGAGAGAATCTTTGGGTGGATGGGGGGATAAGGAAAGGCATCATAGAGGTAGCAACCCTTGAACTGAGTCTTCAAAGATGAGTGGTGTGGTGTTAAGTTAATAAAACCAGGAGGCCATTTGACTGAGGTGGCTCTGAGGCTGTGGCGTTCTAAGTACGCAACCCAAAATCTAAGCCTGTTACTGCCTCAAGGTTATGAAATCAAAGCCTAAGGGCAAGCAATTGCAAATAGCCAACTAGGCTTTAAGCTAGAGCCAATCAATAGTTTCCTTGCTTTGCCTCGGCTTTTTCTCTGTTACAGTTTTGCCATCTGCAGCAACGTGGATGGGACTGGAAGGTATTATGCAGTCAGAGAAAGACAACTATCATATGATTTCACTCATATGTGGAATTTAAGATAAACACATCAGATGATCATAGGGGAAGGGAAGCAAAGATAAGATAAAAACAGAGAAGGAGACAAACCATAAGAGTCTCTTAAATCCAGAGAACAAACTGAGAGTTGCTTGAGGGGAGGTGCATAGCAGATGGACTAGATGGGTGATGGGCATTAAGGAGGGCACTTTTTGGGATGAGCACTGGATGTTACATGTAAGAGATGAATCACTGGGTTCTACTCCTGAAGTCAAGACTACACTGTTTGTTAACTAACTTGCATAAAAATAAAAATAAAATAAAATAAAATATGCAAAAAAAAAAAAAGTCTCCCTGGGCTCTTGTCATTGGAGCTCTCCTAACCATTTCTGGTTTGGCACTGCCCTTTTCAAATCAATAAATGTTCAAATAAATTCAAATTTTTTACTTATTTAAAAATTTTGTGATTTTTTAAAAATGTTTTTTATTTATTTCTGAGAGAGAGAGAGAGACAGCATGAGCAGGGGAGGGGCAGAGAGAGAGGGAGACATAGAATCTGAAGCAGGCTCCAGGCTCTGAGCTGTCAGCACAGAGCCTGATGCTGGGCTCAAACGCACAACCTGAGATCATGAACTGAGCTGAAGTAGGACTCTTAGCCCACTGAGCCACCCAGGTGCCCCAAACTCAGAATTTTTAATCTGCCTCAGTTTATTATTGAAGAATAGTTGCCAGCCCAGTGGAGGGTGGGGGTGAGGCAGAGTGCTGTGCACTGGGAGAGAGGCCACGTGGGAGGAAGGGCAGAGAGACACGTTTGCTGTGTTTGGGAATTATGTGACGCTGCCAGATGTTCAAGAGCAGCCAGAAGGAAGACCTGATCGAAGAGGCAAGTCCAGAGCTGGGAGCACGGAAAACGTGCGCCCTCAAGTTCAGATTACTTTACTGCCAGGGCCGGGGCGGGGCTGACGGGGCTGGGGTTAGGCACCATGCACGGTGCCGGGTTTGCATATACTTCAACAAGCACCCAGAGAGATCCTCCGGAGAAAGATTTGCTGTGAGTGTAGAGTCCACTAGACACGAACTAAATCCAGTCCCTCCACTTCATAGCTGTGCCCTAGTCCTCACATTGCACCCTGCCCAGGCCTGAGCCTCAGTCTCCTCACTCTGAAATGGGAACAGGTCCAGCTGCCTCGGGAGGGCCCTTGTATACAGCACGGGACATGAAATACACGAGGCAGCGGCCTGCTGCAGCACAGAGCAGTGAATGAGTTCCCTGCTTCCCTCTCCCACACCCCCTCCTGCTTCCCATGGGCAGAGCATTTGGACACACATACCGTCCGCCCTCTCCCTCCCCATCCCCAGTTGGAGATCAGGAGGCCAGAGGAGACCCTGGGCTCCTGCCCCCGGAGGAAGCAGAAAGTCAGTGTGGGAAAGGGCCCGGAGTGACAAGGATTGCCTGACTCTGGGGACGAGAAGCTGGTGGCAGCAGAGATCTGGGCCGGCTTCCTGACCCAGCCCTACTCCCCGTGGGAGCTCCGGTTTCTCCTCTGGCTGTTTCTGGGAACTGTGCCTGCAAATATTTCTCTCTGCATTCATCTGTGCTTTCAAAACCTCTGCATTAAAACGTTCTAAATTACTGTGAACTAAGAACCCAGCTGGCTGCTTGTTTAAAGGTCACCTTAGAATCCTGACAAGCAAAGAAATTCAGCTTTCCTCTGAACGCTGTGCCCTTAATCACACTTGTGAGTATTGTTTCCGGGTTGTGCTTTTCAAAATGCCTTCACTCACCTGATCTCACTTGATTCTCACAAACTCCACCAGAGTCGCCTGGGCAGGTATTCCCAGCCTCAGTTTACAGATGAAGAAAGCAAAGCTGGGAGAGTTTGTGTCTCACAGAGATTATCAGTGGCAGAAGTGAGATCATTTCAGGGCTCTTGCCCTCCATTTGGGCAGGATCTGGCCCGCACGGCCATGGGGCAGTGGGACCCAACCCCCCTCGGGACAGGTACAGTGCAAAGGGACCCCCAGCCAGGGAGCAGATGATGCAGGTGGCCCCATATCTGACTCCGTGACCCACATGGTCCCACAGATGCTCTCTACTGCTGTTTTCTCCTTGTGCAATGGGAATGCTGCCATATATATTTTCTAGAAACCAAAGATGATGGTGATGGGGGTGCTTTCCAAATATGGTCAAGCAGCCATGTGGAGGGATCAGGATGGTCTGGGCGTCCTGGATGCCATTATCAATAATAAGCTGCTTTGCTGGCTGCTTGGAGGACTGAGGATATGCAGAGAGCCTGGTTCAGTGCCTGGCACACAGTAGGGCCTCAGTAAATGGCAGTTATTTTCATTATGTGCTGCGGCTTGGTAATCTCCAATCTGGCTTCAGCTGTATGTCCCTCAGAACTGATCCAGGGTCCACCAGCTGGAGGCAGCCTGGCCTGGGTCTCACAGCTGAGCTTCACAGAAAATTCGGTAATTTAACAATTTAGCAGAGCCAATGAAGCAGTGATCCACACTCCAGGCCTTATAGAGAAACCAGCTGACCTGAGACAGGGTCAGCTGGACTCAGAGGGGATTCTCTGAGCCTCAGAACTCACACCGTGAAATAACAGTCCCATTCAGTCAGTCCCTTGAGAATTGTGAAAAAAATCTCTGTCCTCCATGCTTCATCTTCTTTCCCAACTACAGGTCTTACTGTGGCTCTTTGGCCTTTGTGGCCTGGTCACCAGGAACAGAGTGAGTGTCTGAAACACAAAGCCACCCCTCTGGCGTGAATGGCTTTTACTATTTTGGGAGGCTCTGAAATTCTGCACTTAAATGAGGCTTGGGAACTCTCAGGACTTTTCCCTATTCGTGCCCCAATTGGCAGGGACAATAAAGAGTTGTTTCTGTTTGCTCCCCCTCAGAGCCAAGCCGGAGACATCCCTTAACAAAGTCTGGTGATGTGATTTTCGCTGATGGGAATGGGCCTATTCTCCTGACATCGGTATCGAAGGATTGGAGTACATTCATTCAACACTTACTCTTTTTTTTTTTTTAAGAGCACAAGTATGGGAGGGGCAGAGAGAGGGAGACAAAGAATCTGAAGCAGGCTCCAGGCTCTGAGCTGTCAACCCAGAGCCCAATGCGGAACTCGAACCCATGAACTGTGAGATCATGACCTGAGCCAAAGTCAGATGCTTAACCGACTCAGTCACCCAGGCACGCCCAATACTTATTTATTGAGCCCTACTGTGACCTAGAAACTCGGCTGGGTGCTGGTAATACATCAATAAAAATAGGGTTCCTGACCTTAAGGAATTCATAGTTTATTACAGAATGCAAATAATTAGCCAGGCAGGTATAATTTGGTGGGTTGGGGGCTCTTGAAATAAGGGAAAGAGGTGTTTTATTCAGTTTGGGGGTGTGTGGGGTGTCAGGAAATGCTTGGGTGAAGAGTGGGAGAGAGAAAGGTAAAGATACAATCCAATGGAACATTTAGGGACCACTCAGTAGTTTAAGTGTCCGGCTCTTGATTTCTGCTCAGGTCATGATCTCACGGTTCATGGGATTGAGCCCCTAGTCAAGCTCCTTGCTGACAGAAAGGAGCCTTCTTTGAATTCTTTCTCTCTCCCTCTCTCTCTGCCCCTCCCGTACACACACATACAGATGTGCACGCTCTTTCAAAATAAATAAGTAAACTTTAAAAAACGGGGAAAGGAAATTTATGGGGAACGCACTTGGTGGTCTCTACTCTAACAAGTAAAGGCAAGGTTGTCAGTGGAAATGACAGCCAGAAGAAAGTTCTCAAACAGCTACTGAAGGGAATAGAAAAGGCAGAGCAGGGGCACCTGGGTGGCTTAGTCAGTTGAGCATCTGACTTTGGCTCAGGTCATGATCTTTTTCTTTTTTTAATTTTCCAATGTTTATTTATTTTTGAGAGAAAGAGAGTGTGAGCAGGAGAGGAGCAGAGAGAGAGACACACACAGAGAATCCAAAGAAACCCATGTTCATGGGTTCGAGCCCCACATCAGGCTGTGTGCTGACAGCTCAGAGCCTGGAGTTGCTTTGGGTTTTGTATCTCCCATTCTCTCTGCCTTCCCCTGCTCGTGCTCTGTCTCTCAAAAAATAAAATAGAAAAACATTTAAAAATTTTAAAAAAGAAAGAAAAGGTAGAGCCAGTGCAGGTGTGTAGGTTTGAATTTCACAAAGACATTCTTCCAAAGCAATACTTGCCCTGTACCCAGCCCTGCATTCAGAAAAAGGGGCGACCTTGTCATTTGCACCAGCATTGTGTGTGGGACAGCTGTGGCCTGAGACAGCTGCTCACGAGGGGCCTGTAAAAGGCTTGCCAGATAGCACTGAGGCCCTTCTTAATTGGGAGACCTTGTATTCATTTGCAGTGACCTCGATCTGCACTTGAGGCTGACGCTCTCTTGCCATGTTTTGAGGTCCAAGAATAAGAAGGGGGACATCAGATGGACCGACATCATCCAGAGTCGGCGTTCTGCCAGATGAGTGCCAAACTAATCCAATGGAATAAAAGAGTTGGAAGTGCAGCCAGAAAGTTAGTGACGGTCCACAGGATCAACACTGCTGCACAGGGGACGTGAAGACAAGCCGAGAGATGGGAGGTGGGGAGAGCACAGGAGTGTGGACAGGGAGATTCTGATGAGGGCCAGGACAGGTGAGGCACGCGCACCAAAGTGAAAGTCTAGGAAGGAGGAAGATTGAGATGAGAGGTTACTGTGTGGTCGTTAACAGCTAGGAGCGGTCATGGCCCTTCTGTCAGAAGAGCTCCCGGTCATGATAAGGCCTAGGTGTAGCCCTGGGGGAAAGGGCTCAGGTGGGGTGGAGGCGAGCAGAGACGAGACTTTTAGGGGTGTGGGTGGGGGCCGGCCCCCTGAAGTGACCCTGAGCCTCCCTGGTGGTGGCCTGATGGGAAAGCCGAGGACACGTGGGCTGTGATGCGGAGTCTTCCGTGATGGCGTGTGCGTGTCTGTCTGTGTCTGAAGCCCGTATAAAGGCTGAAGGTGCTTCTTGTCCTTTACATAGCAGAATTATGTTACTCAATGTCAGCCGGTATTTCAGACAAGTGCGAAGGAGGAAAAGCCCATCTTTGGAGTGCTCTGGTGTTTTCTGTGCAGTGTGGGTTTTGACTAGAGTCCTGTATCTGTGACCTTTATGCAGAAGTTAGAACGTGGACATATCTGTTAACTCACTACACTTAACCGGCTAGAGGAGGCTAACACAGAAATTCAAGCATTGGGGAGTGGGGAGGGATGAACTTGATATGAACAGCCAGAGAGCAACCAGCTAGCCCACAAACCGATGCGGGGACAGAGCCTCTGAAAGCCTTCCGGCCAAAGGGGCGCCTGGGTGGCTCAGTCGGTTAAGCATCCGACTTCGGCTCAGGTCATGATCTCACGGTTCATGGGTTTGAGCCCCGCGTCGGGGTCTGTGCTGATGGCTAGCTCAGAGCCTGGATCCTGCTTCAGATTCTCCCTCTCTCTCTGACCCTTCCCTGCTCACGCTGCCTCTCTCTCTCTCTCTCTCAGAAATAAATAAAATATAAAACAAACAAACAAACAAACCCTTCGGCCAGGCTCCTATGACTGTAATGCACACCACACCTGGGGTCACTGACAGCAGAGCCATGGAGCTCCCTTCCATTTCTGGGATGCTGTAAGAACATCCTTCCAGATTCTGGCACTTCTAAGGTTAATGACCTAATAGATCATACATCAGGTGAATGAGGAGCAGACAGCCCCTGTTTGCCACATCTGGCTTAGGTGAGGCTTCTGAATGAAGAAATTCACTCTGGAAAGGATGTTGAGGACAGATGGGGCCTTTCAGTAGCTGGGACACAGCATGGCCCTGCTGCTGGGCTCCCCTGGGGTCTGAGAGGCGCTTGGCACAGCGCATGGCTTCTCTGGGCTGCTCCCCAGAGCCGGTGGCAGCAACAGAGAACCTGTTAGAAATTCCCAGGCCCTCCCCAGAGCTCCTGAATCAGACTTTCTAGGCATGGAGCTCAGAAGTTCTTGTTTCAGCAAGGCTTGCAGGTGAATCTGCTGCTCGTTACTGACCAGGACTCGCTGGCACAGTGATTCGGAGCTCGGTCCCATGTATCACATTCACTGAATTCGAATTTCAGCACTCTCGCCTGTGTAACTCTGGACACGTTACCTAAACCACTCTGAGCTCTGGCAGTCTCATAGATTAAATGATGATAGCTTCTTGCAGGTTTTCAGAGAATTCAAAGAGGAGATGTTTGTAAAGAGCTTGGCACAGCAGCACCCGCTACATAATGAACAGCCAAGAGATAACGATATCAATAAACAGCTATTGTTATGAGGCTGGTAGTGGCCAGTGATCGCTTCCCCACTGTGCACTTAGAATGGCCGCCTTTAGGGGCACCTAGGTGGCACAGTCAGTTAAGTGTCCAACTCTTAGTTCGGGCTCAGGTCATGATCTTGTGGTTCGTGGGATCAAGCCCTGTGTCCGGCTCTGCACTGACAGCGTGGAGCCTGCTTGAGATTCTCTTGCTCCCTCTCTCTCGGGATTCTCTCGCTTCCTCTCTCTCTGCCCCTCTCCAGCTTGCTCTCTCTCGCTCTCAAAAAATAAATAAGCAAACCTAAACATATTTTTTAAAAATGGCCACCTTTAAATCAGAGATTTCAGCTTCCAGGTTCCCGGCTTTCTATACCCCTGATACTGTGTCATATGAGGCTTCCCGGACAGCGCTTAGCCCGTCAGTGTAGTTCTGTCCCAAAGGCAGCCTGACCGATCCCATCCACAGCTGGAGAGCTGTCGGCCTGACCTGGCCCCATAGATTTGTTCTGGGAGGCACACCTGGGAGGCTCAGTCGGTGAAGCATCTTGATTTCAGCTCAGGTCCTGATCTCGCGGTTGGTGGCTTCGAGCCCCACACCGGGCTCGCTGCTGTCAGCGCAGAGCCTCCGTCGGATCCTCTGTCTCCCTCTCTCTGCTCCTCCCCAACTCGCGCTCTCTCAAAAATAAATAAAATAAAAAAATTTTTTTATTGCACTTTGTGAATAGACTGACTCGCGCTCTCTGCAGAGTTGCAAACCAGCTGTGTGACTCCAGATATAGAAACTCCCAGCGTGAGGGCAAGAGCAAGGCCAGACCCTGTGTGCCCTGGGCCATCCAACTGCTGCCCACCCAGAGAGTGGCATTTGCTTCCTGCCACCAGATTGACCACCGCCTGTTTCAACCAATGCATTTTCTTTGAGGGATGCAAAGTGCTTGCAAATCTGTTTTGTGTATATCACCCGCCCACAAAGCATGCTGCACACGTTCTCCCCTCTGGTTCGATCCTCAGCCTGACGTTGCACAGGCCGCGTTTTCTCCCATTAGTAGATGAGACGCTGAGTCCTTGGGAGAGTACGAGACTCAGGCTGCACGGCTAGAAAGCGGTGATACCAGAGCGACACCCCACTTTTCCTGCCTCCCGGTCCAGTGCTCCTTCAAATACACCGTGTGGATTTCCTAAAAATGGACACAAAAGCTCCTCCGAACCAGGTGACTTGAGCTCCAGAAAGTCTGCATTCTTGTCTGAAATTCCCTTCTCCCTACTGGAAATCATGACTCTCGCTGCTAGTTGACCTAATTTTCTCTGGCTCAGGTCTCAGTTGAGGAGAAGAAGCCCCTGGGACGAGAACATAGGAAATTCCTTCCCTGCACCTCAAGTCTGGCTCACCATCTGCTCTCCCGACCCCATAACCCTTGACTCCCTGGAGAGTTTAGGATGGGTCAGGCCAGCCATGGGAGACGGGGTAAAACCAGGAACTTCTGGCTAATTTGCAAGGGTCCCTCTCTGATATTTCTGTGTGAACTCAACATCCACAATGGATAGGAACTTTTTTTTTTCCTACTGGATTTGCATCCGCATTTTCTCTTTAAAGTAAATATGGTCACCACCTTTCCGGCTGCTCTCATCCCTGCCTTGATGTGGGACTCTGGCTGGGTGGCAGGGCTGAGGGGTAGGGTTTGACCTTGCAGGGACGGAGGCGGACGCCATCTTTTCTTTGGAACAGATGTTTGCATCCAGCAACGTGCCAAAGCCACATTCAAGGTTCCCAGCCTCCCTACAACCCGCAGGGCAGACTGTGGGGAAGAAAGGCGGGGACTGAAAATTGCTGATGATGTATGCAACCTCCTCAAGGCTCCCCTTTCACACTGTTTGCTCTTTGGCTCAAAAAGCACTGGAGAGCTCTGCTTCAGGTTGTTCTATAGCGAGGGTCTGACATATAGGGTGGTGGGTTGCTGAGGGGACACTTGAGATCGCTTGCAGGCCTGGATGCCGTGGTCTGGCTGCTGCCTGACAGTCCCGGTCAGCAGGCGGTCCTGTGGGTAGGGGTGCGGAAGCCTGTGCCCGGGCCTGCGTGGCCTCCGCCGTAGTGACCAGCCCCTGCGGCTGCTAAGAAAACGCAGGCTTGCTTCTACACAGTCCAGAAGGAAGGCAGCTTCAGAGCTGGGCCCTGGCTCCAGCCTGGTCTGTTTCACTCCAAACTGTGTCCCTGTCTCCATCAGCTCAGGCTGCCCTAACATGGCCTGGAGGGCTTGACAGAAATTTATGTTCCCCTTAGTTCCGGAAGCTGGAGGGCCCAGAGTGCTGGCCAGTGCTGTTCCTGGTAAGGACCATCCTCCTGGCTTGTAGAAGGCCTGGCTGTGTCCTCACATGGTCTTCCCCAGGTGAGTGCACTTGGGCGGACAAAGAACGTCAGCATATGCATTTGGGGGGACACAATGTTTAGCCCACGATCGCCCTTGACTGCCATGGTCCTTCCAGGCTAGGGAGTGAACTGTGGGTGGGGAGATGTGTCTTCTATCACCCAAACTTTACAATTCCTCAGATTTTATGGAGAACGTCTTCGCAAATGTTAAAAAGTCAACTTTAAAAAATAAAACCTGATTGTAGTCATTTATTCCTCTTTAAGTGCACAGCAAAGCCCTTAATATATATCCAGATGAAAGAGAACGAGCTCTGTTTTAGGTCAGACACACATCCTCCCTATGGAAGGAAACTCTCTCACAGGATATGAAGGGGAAAGGGAAGCAGCCCACCTGGTCAGATTAATTGAATGCAGCTGATTTTCACCTTGACCTCCCCTCACCNTCTGCTTGGGGTGTTAGCAGTGAGGTTCATTACCTCATTACTAAGAGCCTGCACCTTCCTGGGCTCTGTGATCTGTCCTGCTCTGCCTTCTCTGAGCAGGAGGGAAGGAAGACAAAGAGCTTGTAGGGACTGTGAAGGGGGCCCCCACCCCCCCAACAGGTGTGCTGTCCAACTGAGCTGTGCACCGGGCCCAACTGCCAGGACCCACCACCACTGTCGGCGGAAGGGGGGGGAAGGAGTCGCCCAGCTGAGATGCCCCTTCCGCTGCCATGATGGATTGGGTCATTCTCTAGGGATTTCTTGAACATCTGTGATGCGGTAACGCCCGGCTGGCATTAGCTGAGTGCACAGAGCCTGTCATCAAGGGTTTGTAGTTTGGGGAAGGTAACACGTCCATAAGCAATTTGACAGAGTGCAGAATAGATGCAAGAGAAGCAAAGGGAAGGAAGGGGGAAACCAGCCTGAGAGAGGACTTCCAGGAGGAGGCAACCCCTGATAGTAGTCTTCAGGGAGGGAAAGGCTTTCCAGAAGGAGCAAAGGGAGAGGGGTAAATAATATCATGAGGTGTAACTTTGGTGCATCTTTTAAAATGCAACAAAGTGACTTGTTGAGAGCAACTGAACTCTGAGGAACAAGAGCAGTAACTAGTTTTCTATACAGTGTGTGTGTGTGTGTGTGTGTGTGTGTGTGTGTGTGTGTGTGTGTGTGTTTACTATGAAATGTCCCCCCAGTGTCCTCCCTAATGGAAGGCTGTCCAGGAGAAGTTACCCAAGCTGACCCCGTGCCCACAGTCATTCTGCTGCTCTCTCTCCTCGTCACCTCCTGTCTCAGGGGGGTTTGATTTGCCCACCGTCTCCATGAACTCACCTTGCTGGCCTGGGTGGCTGGCCTGGGTGGCTGGCCTGGATGTCACTTTCAGACTGGGTCAGCCTGGAATGTGGTCCCCGCCCTGGCTTCCTAGACAGACCAGGCTGCCTGTACCCTGTGTGATGGCGCCCCCTGCAGGTGCACCAGGCAGGGCCCACGCCACTGGCGCTGCCCTGCTATTTGTCAACACTCTCCCAATGTTATGACGACCAGGGGCTCTGTTAATGGCTTTGTGGAATCACAGCTACAAAGGAGCAAGGTGTGTGGCTTCTTCAAGACAGGGACTGAGCAGGAGGCTGTGGACACCCCGGCCCCCTTAGCCACAATGGCTCTGCCTTCTCTGTTGAATACGACTCCATGGACAATTTCTCTCTTTCTCTCTCTCAGTCTCTCTCAATATTTATTTATTTTTGAGAAAGAGAGATCAGGAGCGAGCGATAGGGGGAGGGGCATAGAGAGAGAGAGAGAGAGGGAGACACAGAATCAGAAGCAGGCTCCAGGCTCTGGGCTGTCAGCACACAGCCCAGTGCGAGGCTGGAGCTCACGAACAGTGAGATCATGACCTGAGCCAAAGTCAGGTGCTTAACCTTAAGACTGAGCCCCCAGACGCCCCCACGAACAATTTCCCCTGAAAATCACAGTTCTGCTGTGGAACAAGAAGGATTTCACAAACCTCCCTGATGCTAGCCAGAAGAATAAGCACTTCTGAGCTGACAGCTGGCTGGAAGATTCACTCTCAGCTCTATCCCTGTCCTTCTGGCCCGTTACTTTTCACCTCGTGCGCATGCTGCCCTCACCCCTGCAAGTTCCTTATTATCTACGAACACTGTATTTTAGGAATTCCAAATAGCCTCGTAGCTTCACTACAGTGGCTGAGGTGGAAGACTGTCCATTCACCATTTCACCACGGCTGTGGAACTATTTCATACCTGCGTCTGTGTGGTTTATATCAGTAGTTCTCAAACTTGAGTCGGCGTCAGAACCATCTGGAGGGCTTGTTAAAACACAGATTGCTGCACCCCACTCCTGGAGTTCCTGACTCACTGGGTCGCAGGTTGGGGCTCATGAATTTTCATTTCTATGATATTCCCTGGGTGATTCTGCTGCTGGTCCAGGGAACCACCCACGAGAACCACTAGTTTATAGGGATACAATCGAAACTTCGTACAAATCGTTCCTGAGGTGCCAAGAAGACAGATGAACTTAAAACACAAGGAAAGGACGACAGTGAGTGGTGGATGGTAACTTGGCTCAGCTGGCGGTGGGCCTAAAAAAGTGAGTGGGTGAGCACAAAGAGGGAGGTGAGTAAGGAGAGGGCCTGCCAGGGTAGGAGGCGAAGTTAAAGATTACGTGTGACATCACACGGAAGTGCTTGCTTGGTACCTTTCACGTTGTAGGGACTCGAATTGTGTTAGGTCTCACATCCCTGTCCTGTCATAAAACCATTTAGCACTAAAGGGGATTTTAAAATATTATCGTGTTGTTCAGCATCACTAATCATCAGGAAATACAAATCAAAACTGATTTGAGTTACACTGAGATACCACCTCATGCCGGTCAGAGTGGCTAACATGAGCAAATCAGAGGACTCTAGATGCTGGTGAGGATGTGGAGAAACGGGCACCCTCCTACACTGTTGGTGGGAATGTAAACGGGTACAGCCCCTCTGGAAAACAGTGTGGAGGTTCCTCAGGAAACTAACAATAGAACTCCCCTAGGACCCAGCCATAGCACTGCTAGGAATTTACCCAAGGGATCCAGAAATGCTGAGGCATAGGAGCACATGGACCCCAATGTTCATAGCAGCACTCTCCACAATAGCCAAAACATGGAAAGAGCCTAAGTGTCAATCAACTGACAAATGGATCGAGAAGATGTGGTTTATCTATACCATGGAATACTACATGGCAATGAGAAAGAATGAAATCTGGCCATGTGTAGCAACATGGATGGAACTTGAGGGTGTTATGCTGAGTGAAATAAGTCAGGCAGAGAAAGACTTATAAGTTTTCACTTATAAGTGGAACAGGAGAAACTTAACAAAGGACCATGGGGGAGAGGAAGGGGGAAAATAGTGGGGGAGAGGGAGGGAGGCAAACCATGAGAGACTCTTGAATCCTGAGAACAAACTGAGGGCTGATGGGGGTGGGAGAGAGGGGAAAGATGGGCATGGGAGAGGCACCTGTTGGGATGAGCACTGGATGTTATATGGAAACCAACTTGACAATAAACTATAAAAGAAAAAGAAAAAATAAATAAACGTAAAAAAATAAAAATAAAAATAAATATTATTGTGTATGTTCATTCACTTGTTCCATAAAATGTTTGTGTCCAATATTTTCAGAGCACCTGAAGGGGACACTGTGGATGCAAAGACAGACTTACCTTCCCTGCCTTTGAGTTGTGCTTTCTGTAGTAGGTGAGCCAGATGAATGAACAAAGACGGGGCGGTACAGCAGAAGACGGGGTGGTGGTGATGCCTGTGGTAGCAGCAGTATTGTTGGTGGTGGCGGTAGTGGTAGGGTAGTGCTAACTCTCCCTACCAAGCCCCAGCTCTGTTACAGACATAATACGTGTCCTATTTACTCCCCAACAGCCCTAGGAGACAGGTATTGTTATACCTATTTTGTAGATGGAGAACCCAACTCGTCCATGGGCCTCAGCTGAAAGTTAAGTGGCAAAACAAGATTCACACCCGGGTCTGTCTGCCTGCACACTCCCAGCCCTTCACCATCCTGACTCTGCCACGCCCACCTGTGCCACACCAGAAGTTTGTTGCGGGAACGGGGCCTCAGATCTTATCTCTGGAAAAGACTTCATGGTTGGGTCAGGTCTCCCAGAGGATGTACTCCTGCTTGAGAAGCAACCAGAATGGACAAGGTGGAGGAAGGGCCTTCAAAAAATAAAAAATAAAAAAGCAGCATTTAGAGATTGAGACTTCGGTCTACATAATGAAAGGTGCTCTCTGTAAAGAGTTAAAGGCTAAGGAATG